>NW_020924053.1:0-124147 GCF_003984885.1 Neopelma chrysocephalum | reverse complement strand
GTGGCTCGTTAAGTGCTTTTGTTTTTCAAATTCCAAGCTCCTGTTTTCCAGCCCAAGTTAGAATACACAAGGTCATTGCTGCTTTCTCATGGCCCTGCTATCTCAGACTTTCTCATGGGCCTAGACAGGCTGCGTTTTGCACTTTAGCAGCTTATCCATAGCCTTAGCTATATTCATATCAATCCTCAATAAATTTAACTTTTAAAGAGAACTTGTACTGTAACTCCAGGTAAAATCAATTTAATTGGTATAGATTCCCAGTCAAGTTATAACAAAACTATTGTCCCCAAATGGGTTCTTTAACCTGGTGTGCAAGAGGCCAATCCCCACACAGAGTTGCGGTATTTGATTTATTTACAGTCCTGCGCAGAAAGGGGTGCTGGGTGGCAAATCCACAAAGCCAGCACAACGACTATCAAAACTTTACCATTTATACATTTTAGTAAACAAAGGCATTAATGTTCATTGGCTACAAGTTACAGAGTTCTCTTAATAATTAGTATTCTATCTTCTATTGCTTAATGATTCTCTCACTTCTCATGCTAATTAGTCCACATGCTCAGTCTTTCTCTTTGAGTTGGTGGATTTCTTGGGTCCACAGTCTGTGAGTTGGTGGTCGCAGATCTCCCCCTGCCAGAATTATCTTTTACCCAGTCAGACCTGATTTCTGCAAAATTGCTGAGTAAGTTTTATTAGCTTCTTCCTTATCTTGGGAGTTCCACAAAATGTCCTTGTGGCCCATAAATTCTGCATTCCTTGTGCCTGCTATTGAAATAAAGACAAGACAAAATAAAAATTTAACTATGTTAGTAAATTTAGCTATGTTAGTGTGACTGCAAATTGCAACTGCTTGAAAAAAGGTTGCTGCCTAAACTGTGGGCAATTAAGATAAAGCTAACTTACGTAAACAAAAGGACTGTCAGGAAAGCGAGAAAGACTTTTAGCATGCAACACTGCAAGAGAGACAGAAGGAGGGGTGGGGGGAACCTAAGCTGTTTGAAATGATAAAACTTTATGTAACTACTCTATAATAGTAAGAATAGGCAACCAAATGTCTATTTAGATAAGGCAGACTTCATAAAGAGTGTATATGATAGATAATTTTTGAAACCCACTGTATAAAAAGTTGTGTGTTTCCTTTCTCAGTGGACATGCACGGGGGGATGAAACCCCCTGGCATTTCCCTGGTTGTAATAAAAGTGTGCTTTATATATATATTGTTTAAGGATTTCTTTGACTCACTATCAGTGGTACATCCTTCTTCCCAAACTTTGTTAACCTCCTCCTAGGTCTGAGATCATTGAAGCATGTCAAGCCCTAAACCTTAACAAGGCCATTCTACCAACAAGTAATTTATCTTTCTAACACCTGGACATCAAAACCATTAACAACCTACTCCATTATAACTCTTCCTGTTTAAACGTAGTTAGGGTAAGTTTTCAAGGGTTTACTCCCTAGGGTAATTTAGCTGCCTCTTATTGAACTTGGCTACCAAAAGAGCATGGGAAATCTATTTTTCCTTCCATTTCTTGTGGGCATGTTTTAATTTGCTGACAGAACATTCAGTGGATTTAATGCAAATCAATTAATAGAGCTAAACATGACCTATTAAAGGTGGGGCTTTGTACCTAGACTCTTTGGTATTCCAGTTTTAAAAGAAGAAGCCTTTTACTTTGCTAAAGGACAAGGAAACCAGTTAACAAGGTACTCCAGACCCTGTTCGTGCAAGAATTAGTCAGGCGCTCGCAGCTGCGCTTTCCCCACGAGTGATGGAACTATCTAACCCCCCGGCGTGTGGCGTCTGTGCCGTCGTGCTCGCTTCCTCCGCTATGCAGCCTTCCCCTCGCAGGATCTGTGATCCAGTCACATGATAGCCTGGGGCGGGTAGCGCGTGTGTGAAGGGAGGCCGGGGTAGGGGGGGACGCGGTCCTGCCCTGGTAACGGCGGCCTGGCTAGCTCCTTGGGAAAGCGGAGGGAAGAGAAGGTTGGAGTTTTTTTCCCCTCCACTCTTGCAGGGGGACCTGCAGAGCTCGGAGTCCCGTTGGCGCGAAGCGAGGGCGCCTGCTCCTCCGTGAGCCACAGTCAGCATGGGAGGAACGGCTGCCCGCCCAGAAACACCTCCAGGGAGCAGTCGAGTCCGCCGCTAGAGCGCCCGCATGCTAGGACGCTCTGGCAGGCGCCGCGCGCTTGCCTCTGTGGTCAGACCCGCCTCTCCAACTGTCTGGCAGTGCCGCGAACGGAGCAGTCGTGCAGGCTCCGCCATGATGAGCAGCGGAGGGATCGGGGTGCCGCTAGGCTTCCCCTTGGGCCCCACGTCTGTCATCCAGGTCACGAACGTCTCCTCGGCAGTGACCAGTGAGCAGATGCGGACTCTCTTCGGCTTCCTGGGAAATATCGAGGAGCTGCGCCTCTATCCCCCGGAGTAAGCAGGGTCTGCGTCGGCCTCCAGAGCAATAGAGACTTGGGATGAGGAAGAGGCCTAGAGGGGTCGAGAGGATGGAGGGAAAGGAAGAGGCAGAAGGTCCTATGTAACATTTTGAGTGTGGACACCAGAGTCTCCCGTACGAGGGTGGGGGGGAGGTATGTGTTTGTCACGTGGTCCCAGCCCTTTGTATGGGGCAGGAGCATTAGGGGAAAGGGGCTTCGCCCGGACCTAAGATGGCGGCCCGGGTCCGGGGGAGGGGAGCAGTTGCGGTATCTCTGGAGTGGCCTGTAGAAACATGGCGAGTTTTGTGTTCTGGTGGTGGCGGTCAGAGCCGCGGTCACCCGGTGGGGGCTGTCGGCACTGAGTCACAGCCTGACCAGAAGCGTGTTCGCAGGCTGCCCCGAAGCGCTTCCCAGGTGTAGGACTCGTTTCCCCTGTTTTCCTGAAAGCCTGTTTTCTGTGCCCTACCTTTTTCTTCGCTCGGACTCATCCCAAGTGGAGGAGGGGCGGGCGGGAGCGCCCCAGGCCTGACTCCCGCCTGCCTGGCTGGCTGGCAGCCCGCGCCACTTGGGCGATGCGCGCCGGCGAGACTAGCTCTTTTTGTTCGAACGGCTTTTTTTCTCCTGCGAGAAGGGGCCACTCGAACAGAAGTCGGCACACCTGTTAACAGAGGAACGGTACCAGCCCTGTGCTTAGAAATGCTTCCGATAGGACGTTTGCAGTAAATCAAAGTTAATAACGAACATTACACGTTTCTCTAAATTGTATCTGTCCTCATTATGTCAGCTGCACACGAGGGATCCGCTCAAATGGGAGATAATATTATTTTGCAAACCTCAATGTTTCTTCCAAGCAGATGGAACAAGGGAGGAAAATAAATATTTTTTTCTTACCACATCTGTTATATTAGGAAGTGAATGACAGATGTGCCCTTTCAAACCGTTTTGGTTGGTTTTTTTTAATGAAAATTAAATAGGAATAGCAGGAATGACAGAAAGGAGCAGGGGGAGTCATTCACATTCAGACTTCAATTTTAATGTGAAGAAGATGGGAATAAAATTTCATTAAAACCTTGCAAAGAAAGATGGTATTTGTCCATTTTAATCTGTTACTGGATTATACTTGGCTAGCTTTGAATGAGGAACGTTCAGAAAAATTAAGTGTGATATAATATGTATATAAAGTATGTGTAGTAGGCACCTGTTCATGTAAAGATAAAAGAGCTTTACCAAGTTTTAAACACTCTTTAATAGACTTATGTATTTTTTGCACAATTTTCTAGGTCTTTACTTTAGACTTGTTCCACAATACCCTTTATACACTTATAGAATGGCTCGGGTTGGAAGGGACCTTAAAGATCATCTAGTTCGGACCCCCCTGCCATGGGCAGGGACACCTTCCACTAGACTGGGTTGCTCAGGGTGTACTGGGTTGACCCTGGCCAGATGCCAGGTACCCACTAAAGCCATTCTCACTCTCCCTCTGCAACTGGACAGAGGAGACAGAAAAAAAACAGCTAAGGATTCATGAGTTAAGAGCTGGGAGAGGTCACTTACTGATTACCTTCACGGGCAAAACAGACTCAAAGTGGAGATAGTACTTAAATTTATTACTAACAGGATAAGAGCCAAAGAGTGAGAAATAAAACAGTCTTAAAACATCTTCCCCCCACCCCTCCTTCCATGTTCTACCTCCTCCCCCCCAGCGGTGCAGGGGGATGGGGAATGGGGGTTATGGTCAGTTGTTGTTTCTGCCGCTGCTCAGAGAGAGGAGTCCTTCCCCTGCTCCCGTAGGGTTCCTCCCAGGGGAGACAGTCCTTGATGGACCTCTCTGGCGTGAGTCCATCCCTCGGGCAGCAGTTCTTCCCAAACTGCTGTCCCGTGGGTCACTCCTCCATGGGGTGCAGTCCTTCACGAATGAGCTGTACCAGCGTGGGTCCCCCACAGGGGCCACAAGTCCTATCCAGGAAAAACATGCTCCAGCATGGGCTTCCCTCTCTACAGGCTGCAGGTCTCTGGCAGGTCCCTGCTCCATCTTGGACCTCCCACAGGGTCACAGCCTCCTTCATGCATCCACCTGCTCCAGCATGGGCTCCTCCATGGGCTGCAGATGGGTCTCTGCATCCCGATGGTCCTCCATGGGCTGCAAGAGGACAACCTGCTCCACCATGGTCTTCACCACGGGCTGCAGGGACCTCAGCTCCGGCACCTGGAGCACCTCCTCCCCCTCCTTCTGCACTGACCTTAGTGTCTACTTTGTTGTTCCCATGTTCTCACTCCGCTCTTCCCTGGCTGGAATTCTTTCTGCGCAACAATCTTTTCTTAAATATGTTATCACAGAGGCTTTACTATTACTTCTGATTGACTTGGCCTTGGCCAGCGTCAGGAAGCCAGTCCTGGAGCCGGCTGGCATTGGCTCCACGGGACAGGGGAAGCTTCTAGCAGCTTCTAACAGAAACTACCCCTGTAGCGCCCCCTCGCTACCAAAACCCAGCCACAGAAACCCACTACACAGGGCCACATCCAACCGGGTCTTGAACACTTCCAGGGATGTTTCCCTTTTTCCAGTCACCTGGGACTTCCCCTGACTGCCACGACTTTTCAAATATCATGAAGAGTGGCTTGGCAACTACATCAACCAATTCCCTCAGGCCTCTGGGATGTATCTCATCGGGTCCCATAGACTTATGTACATTAAGGTTCCTCAGGTGATCATGAACCTGAACTTTACTTAGACAGAATATATAGACATATATGCATGTACATGTGTATATACACTTTATAAATCATAGACAATCTCCTTTTTCTATTTCAGCATTATGATCTTCTCAAATAAAAGTATAAATTTTCCTTCATCTCTTCCAAATCAGTCATGTTTGTCAGACTTCTACTTTTTCCCTTAATCTGCTGAAGTCTAATCCATAAAATCTGATTTGTCAGAGCAATCCAAGAGATTTTTAGAAGTGGTGAATTTGATCAGGTGATCATTTCAACTTTATAGGAAATTCATTTGAAAAACACTGTTCCACTATAATTAATTGTGCAGCACCCTACTGCTGACTTGAATAAAGAAAAAAAAGAGAAGGTTTATGACTTACTGGGGAGTGAGGATGATTTATCTGGCACCTATAGGCTCTTCAATGATTGTAGAACAAAGTATAGGGCTGTGCTATGAACTAGCATTATGAGAGAGGAGTTCCTTCTTATATGATGGTAATTTAATATATTCCACCTATCTAATATATATTCAATGTTTACTACTCTGCTATTGGTTACTCGTAAAAGGGCTGATTGCACAAGGTATTTTGTAATTCATTATTAGCTACTGTGCGTACTTGGGGCTCTTTCATTTGAATCAGGGGTCGATTGATGGTCGTGATCTCCCCCTGATGGAATTACCTTTTACCCAGTCCGAGTTGATTTCAGTACAGTCGATGAGTTGGCTTTGTTAGTTTCTTCTTATCTTGGGCGAAGGTCCTTTTGGTCTCTAAATTTTGCATTCTTTGTGTCCATTATCAGTAACCTTCCCCTAGGTCTGCGACCCCCAAACCACATCAAGCCCCAAACCCCAACAAGGCAATTCTACTGACAAGCAACCCATCCCAGACATCACTGTCATTAACATGTCCCTTGGTTTTATAGGATGCAACAGAGAATTTCTTTAAAAAACTAGCAGGAAGTCTCAATTGTTGAATATAATTACTTACAGTTTACATTAAATAGAAAACATATTAATGTTAGATTAGTTTGCTTAAAGTTCTTGTAAGCATGCACAATGAGGAGAGGGAGAGAAACCACCTCAGTTTTTTAATGCATTGAATAAAATGCAGGTTCTGTAAGATGACTTTTCAGTATTCCTAGTGAACTTCCTGAACCTGGTGACTTTTCCCAGCAATTAATAAGACTGTGGTTTTAAAGTAGCAGTCAAGGTCCTTTATTTTGTATACTGAATTGATTTGGATAACTTTTATGAATGTTGAGCTAAATCACACTATGCTCTTTGGTAGTTTGTCACTTCATGTTTTATCTTCATTCATCAAAGCCCTTCAGTTTCCTCAGTCACTGCTAATCAGACATCCCAATAAGAAGGATGGATGTCGTATCTGTCATGTTCCTAAAAGCCTAGTTCTCCATGAGGAAGTGTCTCTCTCATGTATTAGAAGTTTTCAATCTTTATGCAGATGGCAGTAAATGCTACTTTATTATTATTGTCATTTTCTGAAAAGACCTGTGTGAACTGTGAGTAGTCCGCTTTCAGATTCAGCATTGAGGGCATTGGAAACTCTTGGTACTGAAGAAGTTGTTTCCATATGATCAACATCCTGATTTCAGCTATTTGTCAGTGAGGCTTCATTGACACTGAAACCAATATTTCTTTTTATTGAAAGACTATTAATGTGTATCATATTTTAGTGGGTCATAATGCTTGTTACTGGTGGCTGTTTGTATTTACCTATTTTCTTACAAGAAAATTTTAAATTTGACTTGATTGTACAACTATATACTGTTCTGCTCTCTGGAAGACTTTCCATTGAAACTTTAATCTAAAAATTGAAAGCACCTATTTGATGAATAACATCAGTAAACAAATTATGTGGAGGTGGGAAGAGGGTTGGGTATTTTTTAATCCACTCATTTTACTCTCAAGTAATTTGTATTTGATTATCAAATCTTAAAGAGACTAGCTGAGTTTATATTTTATCATGCTGCAATTGTCTGCTGTATTGGTTTAAAATTGGTGTCAAAAACTTTCCTAAGAAACTTTGACTTCATGAGATTTTTAATCATTTCCTTGTAAGACTTGTCTCTTATAGACTGCTGTAAATAGCTTTCAGTGCTCAAAGACCCCTTTTATTCCATTTCATTACTATTGCCAATCATTTTGGTCATCTCTTCTTCCCTGTCCCATAAACAGAGCTTTAGCCTTGAGAAGAAGGATGTTCAGAGAATTTGTGCTTTTTGTCTTTCTTTTCCTAACTGCTCAGAAATGAAAGTAATGGATGTTTGTAAAATTCTTTCAGAAAATAGGATTTCTATGTTGTTGTTGATTTTTTTAATTCACTTGTACGTATAGTATTTTTCCCTTTTACATCTTTAGGAAAATAGGAGGACAGAATTGCAGGTTTCTAATTTTACCTAATGAGATCTGGTTTCTTTCTGAAGCTAAAAACTTAAATATCATAAAGTTAAAGATGTATATGAAAATTACTTGGAAAATTATTGTTAGATAGAGTGAAACAGTTAACAAGAACAGATGATAATATTACAGTCACAGCCTGTGTAAGAGAATTTATGTACTAAGAGTTGTTACTACCTCAGGGCCTTGGTGTGGATTTGCCACTTGTGTGTAGAAGAGGGTGGCTTTAGTGGGGCTTCTCTGTCATCTTCGGTGATATTTTGTCATCAAAGTCTGAGGAAAAACTCCTGACGTTTTGAATATCTGTGTATGGTCCTGATTTAGGTAGAGATCTGAATTCTCATGTTGAGAATGGAGAATTGCTGTAATTGTTTAAGTGCTCTTCAGTTTGCCATTTGCAAAACCTTCAGTGCTTATTGATTTTTCTCAAGTAGGAATACACAGAGGCCATTAGGGAGGTAGGCATCCTGCAAGCCTGTATGTGTAAAGATCTCTGAGAAGCCATGCTTGCATGGTGATGCCAGGAGCATGAGAGGTGTCCTAGTTCCAGCCAGGACAGGGTTAATTTTTGCAGTAGCCAGGAGGGGGCATGGCCAGGACCTGGATGTTATTCTATACCACCATACCTCATTGCCAGGGTTGAGGGGAAGGGAGTCTCCTCCTGGGAGAAGGGGTTCTTTCTGGTCGAGTAAGCATGGCAGAGGGAGCAGTGGGGTAATGCTGGTTCCAAGCTGGAGGGAGTGTGGGGGACCAGTAATGTTTCTTTTCTTATTCCCTCTGTCATTAGTATTTCTTGTACCCTCTGTCATTAGTATTGTTACTGTTACTTATCTCATTGCTGTTTCCAGTAAATTGTTCTTATCTCAAGTACATTGTTCTTATCTCAACCTGTGATCTTTACCTTTTGTGCCTCCAATTCTCCTCTCCAGCCGGCTCTGGGGGAGGGGGAAAGGGGGAAAGGGGTAGCAAGCGAGTGGCAACATGGTTTGGAGAGTCTCACTGGGAGCACTGAACTGGGGAGTACCATTCCTAAACCACGACAAGGGGGTATGGTGTGTTCCCTGCTTTGTAGAATATTCTCTGAAACTTTGGTCTCTGCTGCATTTATGTGGGTTTTGTTTTTTAATCAGCCCAAAGCTACTGAAACTTACAAAATATGTTGTCTGAGAAAGTATTAACTTGCTACCTTTCTGTTGGCTGTTTAGACTTTTGTGTGAAGATGAAAGCATGGCTTAATTTTCTCACAGTTCTGAACAAAGCCAAGACCAGTCTTTATAGATCACTTCCAGTTTGCAGTACAGTTGAGATCTGAAGCTGGTTAGCAGGGTGACAGGTCTTTTGCCTTGGGTATATACTTCCCTATGCCAACTACTTAAACAGCTTAGAATTGTTTTTCAGCGCACTAGGAGACCAGTGACATTTGTAATCAGATTCTTAGTCCCAGTCATGCTTTTGTGTTAGGTTTGTCACCCAGTTGAGGTTTATGTTTCAGAGAAGCCTTCAAAATTGCATTTGTAGCAATAAGCCTTCAAATGCGGCTGTAAGGGGATTTTTGATCAGTTAAATATTGAAAAGCTTTATAGAAATTGAATTTTTGCAGAATGAATTCTTTGAAAGCAGGGAGGCACCATCAGGTGTTGAAAGCTCTGTTATAATACTGTTTGCTTCTGGATGTTCTGGAGTGGTCTTGGAAGCTCGTACACACAAGTGTTTCAGATATTGTTATATCCTGCAGTGACTGCAATATAGATAAGGCCTTTGAGATAAAATACATAGAGCCTTATTTAAATGTGATCTGCACAATTATTCCAGAACATCTTATTTTGACAGGTTATTAATTTATATTGTTGTCTTCTCCACCATCATCACCCTGAGAAAATTTGGATCCTTAGAGGGATGTTTTGTAGCCTTTTATTTGATTTTTCACTGTAGCTTTCTGAATAGGTCATTCTTATGTTTTTGTTTGGTTGTTGTTCTATTGAGAGATTGATGTTACTGTCTCCCTACAAAGGAAAACAAAAATGGTAGAAACATCTGAATACCATTCAAATCTTTATTTCCCTTTTGAGTTTTCTTGCTTTCCTAAAGAAACTGTATTATAGTAACCTTAAATCAGAGATGTAGGACTTGCTTTTTTGCATCGGTGCTTTGTAACCCTAGGAAGAAGACTATGGCTCTACCTCAATTCAGCCTCGAAAAGGATTGGCAGAAAAAAATTGAACAAAAGGAATCAAAACAGAATAGGACTTTTCTGTTTTAAGAAAGGCTTCTTAAAAGGCCTACTGGGGAAGTTTAGGAGGCCCACTTAGTAAAAGAAGAAGACTCAGTCACTGTGAAACTTTTTAGAATTTTAGATCTTTTGGATCTTAATCATCTTCCTCGATGTAGATGCAGCATTGATGTGTTTATTAATTACATGCAACAACTTTGGGAGTACCTGCTTGGAATTTGAAGGACTGCAAGATCGATTGGGCTAAACTTGAACTCCTTCTGGTACTTCCAGAAATTTGACAAGTCTTATAATTGAGAGGGTAAGGATTAAACAGTTAATGCGGTGTATTTTCCATGATTTTCTACTTTGCTAGAAGATAGATGTATTTTTTCAAATGGAACTTACTGATGTTCCATCAATATCCTTTTGTATTGTCTTTGAAGGCTTCACCTGTACTTACTTCATATGAAGAAATAAACTAATTGTGTAAAGAGTATAAATCTTGACTAGGGAATACATTTTTTTAAAGCAAACTTTGTTTTTGATCAAGATTATAAAGTTTGCATATTGTGCTTTCTGATGTATCTGTTGGTGTACTTTCTAAGGGAAAAGCAAATTACCCAACATATGTATTTTTAATTTCCTTCTTTATTCTAGTCTAATATTGAATTCCTCCTACCTCCTCCAGTGTTATCCTGTACCACACTATGCCAAACTAAGGCAGATCATAAAATCATAGAATCAGCCGGGTTGGAAAAGACCTCCGAGATCATCAAGTCCAACCCTTGATCCACTACTGCTGTGGTTACTAGATCATGGCACTAAGTGTCACATCCAGTCTCATCTTAAAAACCTCCAGGGACGGAGAATCCACCACTTCCCTGGGCAGCTCATTCCAGTGCCTAATTACCCTCTCTGTAAAGAATTTCTTCCTAATATCTAACCTAAACCTCCCCTGGCAGAGCTTAAGACCATGCTCTCTTGTCTTGCTGATAGTTGCCTGGGAGAAGAGACCAACCCCCACCTGGCTACAACCTCCTTTCAGGTAGTTGTAGAGAGTGAGGAGGTCTCCCCTGAGCCTCCTCTTCTCTAGGCTGAACAGCCCCAGCTCCCTCAGCCTCTCCTCATAGGACTTGTGCTCAAGTCCCTTCACCAGCCTTGTTGCTCTTCTCTGGACCTGCTCCAGGACCTCAATATCCTTCCTGAACTGAGGGGTCCAGAACTGGACACAGTACTCGAGGTGTGGCCTCACCAGCACTGAGTACAGGGGAAGAATCACTTCTCTGGACCTGTTGGCCACACTGTTCCTGATACAGGCCAGGATGGCATTGGCCTTCTTGGCCACCTGGGCACACTGCTGGCTCATGTTCAGCTTCCTATCAATTCAAACTCCCAGGTCCCTTTCTGCCTGGCTGCTCTCCAGCCACTCTGTCCCCAGCCTTTAGTACTGCATGGGGTTGTTGTGGCCAAAGTGCAGCACCCAGCACTTGGCCTTGTTGAACCTCATTCTGTTGGAATCAGCCCAACTCTCCAACCTATCCAGGTCCCTCTGCAGAGCCCTCCTGCCTTCCAGCTGATCGACACCCCCCCCAGCTTGGTGTCATCTGCAAATTTGCTAATGGTGGACTAAATCCCCTCATCTAAATCATCAATAAAGATAATAAACAGAACTGGGCCCAACACTGATCCCTGGGGGACACCACTAGTGACCGGCTTTTTCAAGAGAATGCTATGGGAGATGGTGTCAAAGGCTTTGCTGAAGTCCAGGTAGACACATCCACAGCCTTCCCCTCATCCACCAGGTGGGTCACCTGATCATAAAAGGAGATCAGGTTGGTCAGACAGGACCTGCCCTTCCTAAACCTGTGCTGGCTGGGTCTGATCCCTTGTCCATCCTGTAGCTGCTGTGTGATTGCACCGAGGATGATCTGCTCCAAAACCTTGCCAGGCACTGAGGTCAGGCTGACGGGCCTGTAGTTTCCTGGGTCCTCCTTCTGGCCCTTTTTGTGGATTGGCATGACATTCGCCAACTTCCAGTCACCTGGGACCTCCCCAGTGAGCCAGGACTGTTGGTAGATGATGGAGAGAGGCTTGGCGAGCTCTTCTGCCAGCTCCCTCATCACCCTTGGGTGGATCCCATCTGGTCCCATAGACTTGTGAAGATCCAAGTGGCTCAGCAGGTCACTAACTGTTTCCTCCTGGATTACAGGGGGGCTATTCAGCTTCTTATCTCTGTCTACAAGCTCCAGAAGCCAGCTGTCCTGAAGACAACCTGTCTTACTGTTGAAAACTGAGCCCCATCCCTGGTAGGCTCATTTACCAGCTGGAGCAGGAAATTATTCTCTATACACTCTAGGAATCTCCTAGACTGCCTCTTCTCCTCTGTGTGGAGTTCCCAGCAGACATCTGGCAGGTTAAAGTCACCCACAAGAACAAGGGCTGGTGATTTTGAGACATCTGCCATCTGCTTGTAGAATAATTCATCACCCTCATCATCCTGATTGGGTGGTCTGTAACAGACTCCCACCAGGATATCAGCCTTGTTGGCCTTCCCCCTGATTCTGATCCACAGGCACTCAACCTTATTGTTACTGACTTCAAGTTCCACAGAGTCAAGAGACTCTCTAACACATAGAGCCACCCCTCCACCTCTCCACCTCTCTTGCCTGTCCCTTCTGAAGAGCTTGTAGCCACCCATGGCAGCACTCCAGTCATGCGAGTCATCCCACCATGTTTCCGTGATGGTGACTACATCATAGCTTTCCTGCTGCACGATGGCTTCCAGCTCCTCTTGTTTGTTACCCACACTGTGTGCATTGGTGTACATGCACTTCAACTGGGCTGCTGATTTGACTCTTAACTTGGGCTGTCCACCCTTAGGCTCCTTTCTGGAGAGCCCAGTTTCAATCCCTTCCCCCTTCAAACCTAGTTTAAAGCCCTCCTTATCAACCCTGCCAACTTATGGGCTAGACTCCTTTTGCCCTTCCTAGATAGTTGAAGCCCATCTGACTCTAGCAGGCTAGGTACCATGGAATTTGCCCCATGGTCAAAAAACCCAAAATTCTGCTGGTGGCACCAATCCTTTAGCCACCTATTGATAAGATGGGTTTTCCTACTCCTCATTCATCCCTGCTACTGCAGGAACTGAGGCGAACACCACCTGTGCTCCTGTCCCATTAACTAATCGACTCAGCGCCTTGAAATCCTTTTTAATCGTCCTGGTACTTCTTCCATTAATGTCATTGCTGCCAGCCTGGACTACCAACAGTGGATAATAATCTGAGGGCTGAATTAGCTCAGGGAGACTCCTACTAATATCCCTCACCTGGCCCCGGGAAGGCAGCACACCTCCCTGTGGGATGGGTCCGGTTGACATATAGGGCCTTCGGTTCCCCTCAGAAGGGACTCACCGACTACAACTACCCTTCTTTTTTTTCTTTATAGCTGTGGTTGTAATCCACCTGGTAGACGGGGTGCAACCAGGAGACCCTCCAGACAGATCTTCCTCTTGTCTGTCCTCTACCTGATTCTCTGGGTCCAGGGCCTCATATCTGTTCTTAAAGGGCACCCAGGGAGGTGATGGGGGTTGGGAGGGGATTCTTTTACCTCTCCGGTCAGGGACCTGTTTCCGTTCCCCCCCATCTACTTGTTTTGCTCCATCTGCCTGATGGCAGGAGGGGCAGGGCTTCACCATCTCCTGCTGGACTTCTTTTGGGGTCGAAAGGGTGCGACTCCACCAGTCAATTTCCCTTTCACTTTCCCTAATACTTCTTAGCCTCTCTACCTCTTGAGCTCTGCCACCAGGCACAGCAAATCATTCACCTGCTTGCACCATACACAGACCCCACTCACACTGTCCTCAGGTACTAACGCCAGGCTCAAACACTGCAACAACGACTTTCACTTTTTGGAAACCATTACTGGCTTTAGTTGAGTTGTGGAAAAAAAAAAAAAGAAAAAAAAGCTCACCCGAGAGAGCTGGGAGCTGGCTGTGCCCTTCCTGCTTGCCCTGCCTGTGTAAACTGCCTCACTAACTGCTGTGCCAGGTCCCTGTTTGCTTGCTCCTGTTCGCCGGGCTCTGGGTCGCTGGCATTCCTAGCAATCATTTAAATCCCTCGGGCATGGGCTGGGTTCTACCCCTTAGTCAGCTGATTCACCTCCCAGGGCAGCTCCAGCAGATGATAAAAAGGATTTTTGTTACATTAGTGAACGAAGACCTAACAACAGCTTGGTGCTGTGACCACTTCCCTGGGGAGCCTGATCAAGTGCCCAACCACCCTCTGGGTGAAGAACCTTTTCCTAGTATCCAACCTAAACCTCTCCAGACACAGCTTCATGCTGTTCCCTTGGGTTCTGTCAGTGGTCACCACAGAGAAGAGATCAGTGTCTGCCTCTCCTCTTCCCCTTGTGAAGAAGTTGCAGACTGCAGTGAGGTCTCCCCTCAGTCTCCTCCAGGCTGAACAGGCCAAGTGACCTCAGTCGCTTCTCATATGGCTTCCCCTCTAGACTCTTCACCATCTTCATAGCCCTCCTTTGGACACTTTGTTGGACTTTCTTAAACAAGGTTTATTTGGAGGATAAAAGATAAACTATAAATTATTTACTCTCCAAATATGTTGTGTAAAGGTGGTATTTACAATAGTAATGTAATTTTGTTTAGCAAGATTCATAAAGAAACTCAGCCTTGTTAATTTGGGATTTTGGCTTCTGTAAATTTCCATTAAAAAGGAGGAGGGGCTATACTATGCATTTTTAAGTGACAAGGTGTTACGACCCACCCCAGAAAGGGGGGGGTAACCCAGGTTCTTATTAATAAATCCCTTGGGGTGGATTAGAGTGAAATGACACTGAATAATTGGTGTTTGAAAACATATATATATGTAGGGTTTATTTTAGAACAATTTTGTTTCAAAGGTAAACATGTATGTTGCCATTTTGGGTGTTATCATCTATATCTCTCATCTCTAGCAATATGGTATAAAGATACCCTTTAGGGAAAATGCATAAGGGAGAGAAAGGAAAAGACAGGATAAGGGTAAGGGAGAGTAAGGGAAAGAAAAGATGAGAGTGGAAAAATGTATATAGTCACTGCCCATGGGGTCCAGCGATGGAACTTGGTAGTTGCAGCTTCCATGTCTGTTAGTTTAAGTGATGGTCTTGTTCTGTTGGGGATGGGGGAGGGAAGCCCCCACACTCAAAGAAGTTATGAGTTATTATATCAATGGATAGTGTCACGGGCCATGCCACAAGCCTCCAACGCGTCCTGGGCCTGCACAGAGTTCCTGTGAGGGGTATGGTAAAAGGGTTTTTTCCCCCCACCTTTCAGGATTGGCAGGGGGACGGGCTTTGATGGGCCAGCAGCCGCCTCTTCCCAGCCTGCAAAAGTCCCCTGGCATCCTAGAATGCGTAAATCATTAACCATTTCAGTCTCTGACACAAGGTAAATTAGTAAATTTGTAAATTTTGTAAAAATTAGTAAATTTTTAAGTAGGCAAATCATTAAATTTCTATACTTGTTTTTTGTGTAACTTTTCCAGGAAATCTAAAACTTTTTCAATTAAGAGATAATAGTTGAAAATATATGCAGACATTTATTTAATATGGCTAATTGGTTTTTTTCCTTTTATCTTGCAGCAATGCACCTCTTACTTTTTCCTCCAAAGTATGTTATATTAAGTTTCGTGAAGCATCAAGTGTTGGTGTGGCCCAGCATCTAACAAACACAGTTTTTATTGACAGAGCTTTGATAGTTGTGCCCTGTGCAGAAGGTTGGTATTTTAGACATTCTTCTGTAATGGTCTTTGTCCTGTCTGCGAATTGTTTTAAGCTTTCTATGTAAGGAGGCAGTGCTCTGTTGTTATTTTATTTTATTTCTGTAAAAAAAAAACCTTGAAACAAAATTGAAAATTGAATGAAGAAACCCAATTGTATAGATTAAATTGAAATCCAGCATTAGAAAAAAAATAGTTGATTTAAATTAGGATAATTCAATTTTCCACAGTTATTACATATTTTTTGGGAAAAGAAGGTAAAATAATACCCTTCAATATGGTTTGTGTTGGCAAGCTTATTCCCACACAAAGTTCTATCTGAAGTCAATGGAGCACTGAAAAGATAAAACAGTTTCCTGGCACTGTGATAACACTGCAGTTTGGATCTTAATGTGTCGCCCTTGGTATGGTGTTTTGGGGTTTGTTTTTTTTTTTAAATACTAATTATTTTTCAATTTTTTTAGACCAAATCCCGATTTTGTTTTGTAGATATGTGATATATTCATTTGACCATTTTTGATTCATTTAATCTTAAATATTTTGCATTTGTGGTGATAATTGCTGTTTGAATATAAATATTTACTTGCTAATTTAATAAAAAACATTTCAATTTTCCTTTCTTGTTCCTGTGGAAAATATTACTTTGTGTGCAATAAAAAGGCTTTCTTATGTATATTGGTACTCTTCTTTGATTTTAGATATCTTTAAAAATGCAGTCAACTGTACAGAATGGTTCTAGTGTTAAATATTTTTATAACTCTTAATAAAATAAAATGCTTGGTGAATGCTAAATTTACAAGTGTTCCTTTAACTAGCTTTGAGGTCCTGCTTTTACATATGTTGAATACAAGGTATTTCTTAATGTTAGTATACTATCCCAGATTTGAATACAGTTCTATGAAGCATGGCTCTACTTACTGTAGGCAGGTCACTGGAGTTAGGCAGAACCCCATTGACTTCATTGTGATCACTGTGGGAATTGAGCATCTGCCCATTTGGATCTGGATTTTTTTACCTCTTTCAAGTGGAAGCATTCCAGCTGGTGGAGTGAAGGTAACTTCACATGGTAGCTGTTTTACCATGAACAACAATATTTAGAATGATTGTTCCATAAACTGCAGCAAATCCAGAAATATCTCCTATTAACAGGACTTTTATAACTGCAAGAGTCAGGTTTTGTTTCAAAAAGTACTGTTGACTTCTTGGAGTTTGTTAACAGTGGTCCCAGAGTGCCATTTTTGGCATGTTTGCCACATCATGATCTGGATAGTATGAGATTAGTGCTGCTGTAATGATAGTCTGGGGTGTTCCTAGCAAACTCTGACAAGTCTCCAAAATTTCATAGACTTTAAGATGACCTACAGTATACTGTCTGTTCTTGTAACCTTGTTAACATGGGCATATTAACAAGTCTTTTTGAAGCCTAGAGTTTTAGTTGCTTTTATGCTTTGTTTTGGGGGTTTTTGGTTTTATTTTGGGACTTGTTCTTAAGGATATTGCCATATCCACTTGAAGCTTTGTAGAGGCTTTGGGTAGGCAAAATGTATCAGGACAGTCCTAATAATTGAAAAATTGCCCTTCAGTAATTGACTGCAAATTCTTCAGGATCTTAGTTTTATGTTTCATTAAAAAGACCGTAACACTGGTTCAGTACTGCCAGAGAGGAAAGATTGCTGCCTAATGAATGAACAACACTTCCTGGTGTTTTTCTTGCAATGATATCATTGCCTAATGTGATATGGCAACAGGCAGGTAAAGCTACATTTTCCTGTCTCTTGGTGGTAGACGAGTGGAAGGAGAATAAAATCAAAGTTCTGAGAAATCTTGTTCCAGCCCTGTTTGTAGTTGACTTATTAGGCATTTCTCAGAAAATGTATTACAGAAAAATTGTCACCGTTCTAGACCATTCTGGAGATTTAGACATAATTAGGTGAACAAGTGATTGGGTTGTGAGGTCAAATTTTTTTTCAAGTCATAATGCTGTCTCCATGTAACTTTCTAACAGAATCACTACTTTTAATTTATAAAGATGTGAATTCATATAGGTTTAACTTTCTGAAAACTTTATTCTGTGGGATAAGCATGGCTTTTGAGACCATAGTGCAACATTTTTTATTCACTATGTATAGTTGTTAACGGAGTCAGTAGAGTGTATCATGGGCTTTAAAAGTAACAATGGCTATATATTCTACTGGAAGGTTAAATTATATCCATGGCCAACAGTGCCAGCAATAAAACCTTTCATGTGCTGAATCAAACATATAGGAGGGGTAAAATGCAACTATGAAAACTTAGTTTTAAAAAACAATAAAATCTAAAATTTGGAGTGTATTTAAACAGTGCTAAATTAAAAGTCCGAGGAAGGAATCACTACACAATGAAAACAATGTTATTTTTGTGACATTTAATAAACAATTTAACAAAAATATAATTGTAAATGAATTAACATTATCACATTGTCAAAATATAACTTTCTTTTGTGTGTATCATTAGGTTTTTCTTTAAACAGTATACTTAGAGAACACAAAGGTTGAAAGATAAACAGAGATACCACCCTAATAATTCTAAATGTTATGTCCACATTGTCTAGTAGATGGATTTTGACTATTAATTTGGTTTTGTATGTTTTCTCTGTGTGATATTTGTGCATTATTAGATGACTAGACTGGCCAAGGCAGACCTGTTACACTTGCCTGAGTTAGGCATTGTTTGCCATGCCACTAAACCTGACGCCAAGTGAAATCTTCATGGGGGAAATGAGATCGAAGTCTGGCCTGCTGAAGATGGACGCCCTGTCTCTGTTTTTATTTTGCTTTCTTTCCTTTGTTTATTTTATTTTTAATTTTTGTTTTTTGTTTTGTTCTGTTAAATCTCTTACTCTTGTACTTGTGAACTGGTAATTCAGTTCTGAAAAAATGATGTTTTGTAAAGGGTTCACAGTGTTTAATTTTGAAGTTGACCTGAAGCTGCTTGTGGATGGTATACAGAGAATTTAGGATATGATTAAGTTTTATGCTGTGAATTATGGATAAATTTGGTTTGGAATACATTTAAACATCTAAATTCAACAGATGAGCACATTGTTTCAGACTGGAATAGGGAAAAATATATCAGTTTTAAGATGCGTTCTTTCATATGTTATGCTTTGTGAGCTTATCTTGGAAGAGGAAAGTTGAAACTTCCTGGAGAAATTAACTTTACAAAGTAAAATCTTGATTTTTCTCTGCTATTTTTCTTCTCAGCAGAGTACTTTTAGGTTGCATGGTCTGTTTAAAAGAAGGCTTTCTATTTATATCAAATATGAAGAGTTTAAAATAATTATTTCTGATATTGAACTTTCATGAGTACTGAAGGTCATGAAATATTTGCTTCTGATGAAACCTTCCTCCAGTGAGGTCAGTGGCAGTAAGATTTCATCCTTTTGTTTTTGTAATTTTTATAAAAAACTGTTTACCACTCATAAGTACAAATGCAGCCTGAGATTTTGGTTGGAATGTATTGTGAGGCACATTGTCTTTCAACACTGTTATTCATGGGAAAATTGAAAAGTTTTGTGTGTGGGTATGTATGTATGTATGTGTGTATTGCACTTTTACATGCTCGTTATTTCAGTGGTCATTATTTCAAGAAGAGTTTAAAAAAAAGTATCATCTCACAATCTCAGAAGCCCTGGCAGTCCATGCTGGAGTGGTTGCGAAGGTTCTCATCCCCAAATGATGTTTGTTCTTGTGAAACGGAAGCCCTGAAAGAGAAGTTCTGGACCAGGTGGTGTGTCTAGTCCTCAGGCGTTGCTCTTCCCAGCCAGCTGCATTGGGACCAATTGGCTTCACTCTTGTAATGCACCAGGCTGTGAAATGCAGCTGGGAAGAGCTTTGTGATCTCTGTTGGATTTAGCTGTGCCAGTTGAGGTAATTACCAGTAACCTCTTTAATCTCTGCTGCTAAATCCAATAAGAATCATGAACTGAATCACACATTTTATTTGTAAGTGTGCATTTTCCATTGATTTAAAATAGTAGAAAAATAACAATTCCTTTACTTTTCTCTCAAGTAGATGTGAGAAGAAAGTATTTTAAAAAGAAACATACTTTGGTATTTTCGAAGCAGTTTTGAGGGGAAGGGAGGATTAACCATGTAGTTTCAGTATAAAGAGTAAGAAATTAATTTCTGAGCACATGGAGAGCGATAAAAATACTGTGATTAGTACCTGCTTAACACAGGTAGTTCTGTTCAGCATTTAGCAAAATGGATTCTGGTGTGGACTGGGTTGACTAGGACTCTTAAGCACTTAGGAAATCTGTATATTTCTGAAGAAGCATAAGGTATCTCTAGTTAATACAGAGCTAATCTACGTTTGCTTCCAGATTCCGTTGCATAAGTGAAGAATAAATAAATAAATAATGAACATAGAATCTGTAATTTACTAAACACTCATAAGCTTCAAAGAAATATTTCTAAGGATGTGGTATAAATGTGGCATATTTATTTTGTCTGTTTCCCTTATTAGAAAATAAATATCTTTGCCTCATTTCCATTCAGCTTTTAAATACCATGAGTTTAAAAACCAAAACAGTTATTCTTAAACTAAAGTGTCCTAATTTGTTATGTCATTACCCTCATATTTTGTTGTATTTTTGTGGGCTTGTATCCCTTTTATAAATAAATAAATGGAGATAACACTCCAAAACTTAAAGGCTGTAACTCGTGAGGTTATTTGGCCTTACATATTAATTTGTTTTTCAAAACTGTCTAAAGAACAGGGAAGTAAATTTGCAAGATATTTCAGGTTTGTTTGTTTTTTTTCCCCATAACAGTTTATTTTCTATAGAACTGTTAAAAAGTATGACCTGATCTTAAAACCTTAAAATCTAGAAGGGGGATCTTTTGAAAAGACAGCATCTCTGAAAATACAGGCCAATTTTCAGGGCTTTGTAGAAATAGACCCTTCTTCATTTTTGAATAAAATAATTAAACAGATCTTTGTGTCATGGAACTGACCAATTATATTTTGTATTTAAAATTAAATGTTACATTGTTGAGGGACCAAAGTATTCTGGAAATAATGCTGCTAATGTGTATGTTATTCATTTTTTGAACTATAATAGTTTATTTAACTGAAATTGTTCAATTGATTCCTTCAGAAATGTTTGAGCAAACGAATAATTCCAATTATTTCAGTAAGATGACCCATATGCTTAAAGTTTAGAATTGTATTTAAGTACCTTTCTGAACTTGACTCCCTGTCTGTTTAGTTATATGCATAACTCAGTTCCTATTTAAAAGGGCTAAATGTCTTAAGCATCTCTTAGGTTTATCTGGTTAAGTGTGTATTGAATTGGCTGTATGTAAGTGCGTACTTAAGTTAGGCATATGCTTATGTACACTATTGACCAAGGATCTAAATTAGGATGCAGATGTACCACTTTAGGTGCCATTTCTGCCATTGAATTTACTTGAGCCATGTCTTGATCCTGTAGAAACCTATATGAGTATCCAGTTAATTGCAACATGCTGGCTCAGCAGTCATTTGAAAATACTAAAGTATTTAGTTTTTCAGAAGAACTGGTATCTAATTGTATGCCTAATTTGCACATACAGTTGTTGGAACTGTATATTTGGAAGCCTATTAGTTAGCTACATAGTAGGCACGATATGAGGCAAGGTACCTGATTCTCATGAGCAGTCTGGCAAATCAGATACACCTCTCATTGCATGTCTGACTTCAAAATGAGACCTGTAAAGAGTGCTCAACATTATGACGATGACTCAGATTTATGCATGTTTTTATAAAAGCCCTGGAAGACATAATTGCACAGTTAATTCTTAAGTGTTAATAATTTTCCTATTTTTCTCCTTTAAATAGCAAAACAAAGTGGTTTGTTACATCTTAAGGAGCAAGGTGCCTCAAAACTTAACATAAATAAAATAAATCTAAATAGAAGGTGTGAGAAAAAAAGAAGAGTACTGTTATTTTATCTTTTCTATTCCATTCATGCTACATATAAATTAATTTTCATTTATATTTGTTTTGTTCTTTGGTCCTCTCCAACTCTAACCTAGTCCTTGCTGCAGATCTGTAGAACAGGTTTTCAACTTTTGTCTTTTTTTTTTTAAGTAGTATCATTCCCGTGGAGTTTATTTTCACTCATAAAGCTAAAATTGCAACGTTTTGAAAATAATGTTATATTTTGGGGTTTTATAACACTATTTATATTAATTTTTAAATCCTGACATTAGGGGTTTTATAGTTAAAATATATACAGTTTGAACCAAAGCAGTAAAAGCCACTGGCACAGTATTTGTATATACCTTGACTTTTAAAACATTGTTTTAAGTAAAAGCATTTACCTTATTAAAGTACATGGGGTAATAACCAAAGGGCTCAGTTGGATAGCATATATACAGTTACTCCAGTAATTTTGAATAAATCATAGATACCTAGCATAATTAGAACTTTCTGTACTTTTTCAGTTCAGTATTTAATGTTTGTACCAGTTTAAATCCCTTTGCATTTCAAATTTAAAACATACATTTAATTGCATTTGTAATTAACTGTTACATCTTTTGATTTTTGAAGATTTTTTATTATTTATTTAGCAGTCTAATTGTAACTAACTAAATGAAACCTGTGTTTAGTACAGATTAGATATTGCTTAAACTTTAGCATGACAGGGAAAATATAATATGGTTGACATAGTAGGAAATACATATTATAGGAAAATATAGCTTGCTTAGCTGATCAGTTATGATTTTCTTCAATTTCAGTAAATTTAAAGTTAATTTATCAAAGTTTCAGATAAACTGAGGTGACCTAGAATGTAAGACAGTACAAATCTGAATTTTTCTGCCCTCCCTTTCTCCACTCCCAACTTCACTTGTAGTATGTCTTGTGTGGAGTCACAGTAGTTTTTATTTTATTTTTATTTATTTTTACATCAAAAGTAGGTAACACCAGAGGGTGAAAAAGCTCGCTAATTTCAGTTAGCACATACTTTGTTCCTTTTTTTTTAAACTGATTTGGTTATTTGCCATTTTTGGGGATTAAATTTTAAAAAATGTTCTTCTTTTCTGTATCTGATGTTCTGTGTGCTATTAGTGATGCAGCCAACACGAACGGTTGTCATGTGTAAAACAACTTTCGATCACCATGAAAACACCGCCCTGGGAAAGCGTCCATGCTTGATATCGTTTGGTTCATGAACATTAAGTTTCCAGTACAGGTGACCCATAGCTCCAAGTGTTAAATAATTGTGTACATTATTCAGTTTTTAAAATAATAATCCATTAATAAGATTGCTAGTCTTTGAAGTTTTGCTCACTTTTGTTTTTCCTAGTAGAGCAGGGTAAAAGGAAAAACTTAAGTTTGTATTTGTTTCTTTGTAAGGATCTGGTACATAGATTCATTCTTATTTATTATTTTTTTAAATGCAAGGGTAATTGTAAAATCATAGAAAGAGTAACATCTATGTATTGTTCCAACTCTGTGTAACGCTTTCATTTGCTTCTTCAGGTAAAATCCCAGATGAAGCCAAAGCCCTTTCTCTATTGGCGCCTGCTCCTACTATGGCAAGCCTGATGCCTGGTGCAGGGTTGCTTCCTATACCTACACCAACCCCTTTGACTACAGTAAGTAAAATTCAGTCCCTATTTGATTTCTGGTTTTACTTTATACTTGGTAGCCTTTCTGTGTTCAGAGAACAAGAACTATCTGATCTGTGGACATTGTCCTCTTATATACTCAGTGAGGATTTAGCTGTGGTGCCTCTTTTGAGGGTAGATCACAAGATGTCCATGCACTACCTTTCCTGGGTGTTTCTTTCAGATTCTTGTTATGCAAAATAGTGGATAAATACTGGGTTTGGTTGTGTTCATTTTAGTTGTTGTCCCTTCCCTACACCCATTAATTTGTTCCACTGGCAATGCTATCCACCTCCTAATAAACTGTTAAAACATCATAGTTAAATTGACAGAATTCTTCATAATATTAAAATGCTACAATAGGATGCTTTTCCTTGCTATCTCTATGACATGGGTTTTGACTGTTAGCCTAACAATGTTTTCACTGCAAAAAGCATAGGAGCTAGCTGCTGCTGCTTTGCTCAATTCCCTTTTGCCTCTAAGCCTTTCTTGACATCAGCAAGCTGCTGTGACCTAATCTGCGAGAATTCTGGAAATAGTAAATCCTACGTCAAAAAATTGGGCTTAATGTCAATAACCCCATGTTATTTGAAGATGAAAGTCCTCAGTCTTCCAAACATATTGCAGTAGTGTGTGTATTGATGTTACTGGTACCATCCTGGATTTTTGACTCAAGTTAAGGGTATCCTGCAGATTCTCAAACCTATCTGTACTTAAATGATTCCTCATCTGTCTCCATGACCAGAAACATTATTCCCACTCTCATATTCTTAGCTGATACTGATCAACATCCTAAAAGAAATGAATATATTAGTCTTCCTTCTTTCCTTCCTTCCTTCCATAAAAACATTGCTTTAATCAAGTTTGATTTCTTCTGCATTATTTTAAAAACCTGCACAAACATCAGTATCTTTTGAAGCTTGTGCTCCAAGAGCTGTTTTAAAGAGTGCAACTTTTATAATGAAACAGTGTACCCAAAATCACCAGTTAGAGGTTTAGACTAATTCTGTTTATGGTTCATAACTGTCATTGTATGAGAGACATTGGATGACTTTGAAAATAATTTTTAGTTTACAAGAATGTTGGCTTTTTTTTTGTCTTAAAATATATGATACTGCTTTCATTGATATGTGAAGTAATAGTTTAGGCATTTCATTAAAAAAATGAGCTTACTCATGTTTCCACTGCATAATTGCTGCTAATGAACCATAAATAATCATGGAATAATTGAAATTAGAAAAGACCTTTAAGATCATTGAGTTCAACCGTAATCCTAACACTGCCAAGTCCACCACTAAACCATGTCCCGAAGTGCCATATCTACATGTCTTTTAAATACCTCCACGAATGGTGACTCAATGTGGTGGTTTGAAACTCCCAAGGATCTAATTTTTAAGTTCAAGCCCCCCTCCCACAGTCTGCCCCTGTGAGAGGGTTTAGTGATGGTATGGACTTGATATCTTTTTCACTTCATGTGGAGAGTTTTCAGACAAAACACAACCATTCGTTATTGGGGGAAGGGAAAAATATTTACAAAGGTTTATTTACTCACACCTATATATATATATATATATATTTACATTGAATTAAATTCCTCTTTTCCTTCAATAAAAGTCCAAAAGGAAAGAGAAAAGTCTTTCTGTCACTGCACAGGCCACAGTTCCTTCGTTTCAGTTTTTTGTGGCACTGGTTAGTGTCCTTCATTTTCCTACGGCAGCAGATATAAGTATGGCAGTCAGGATTTTGGTTCTTACTTTGTGGAAATTTCAACCCCGAGCCCGAGCCTTCGGGGGATTTCCTTGTAGATCTTCACTCCTCTTGGGGTAGTACATTGAAGGCAGCTTTCAGTTCAGTCTTACCAAAGCTCTTTTGCTCTGTCTCAGACTCCCAGCACGATAGAAGCAGCAGCAGCAGAGGGCACGGGCACCTCCCCCGTGTTCCATCCTGGCTCAGCTCTCAGGAGACTCCGGGTTTCTCGGCTCCTCTGTCTCACTCTAGCTGTTGCTGCATTTTGGGACTCCCTAAAGGTTTGGAAGTCCACCCCTCCTCTTCAACAGGTCTCTGAGTTTTGGGAAATTAATACAGTCTTACCCCAAAACAACTCTGTTGAGTTTTCCTCTGTTTCGTTGCCAGCTCTCCCTCCTGCAGGAACATCTCTGCGTCCTTCAGCCGGCTTCATGTTATCTTGTTGCTACTGGCTATCTTTTTGGCTTTCAACCATCGCTGTTTCTGTTCAGGACTGCTCCGCTGCCGCTTTCAATGTTTTCTGCTGCTGCTGACAGTAAGGAAATTCTCCCACCTCTTGATTACAGGACCCGGTCCAGCTTTGACACTACACCGGGTCTCTCGTAGCCTCAGCTAGGGCTGGGGGCTCTCAGCCCCCAGAGGGGCTGACTGGCCCCCTGCCTCCTCGTGGTTCAGATCATGGCTACCAACCAACTAAAAAAAAACACTTCACCACCTTCTCTTCCGTTGCTGTGGGTATGTAATTTCCGTAGGGCGCATATGAACCTTTGATTGGTCTAGTATTATCAGTGGGGCAAACCATTACAGCCCCAGAGAAAAGGTTTTTCAAACCACCACACTCAACCACTTCCCTGGGCAGTCTGTTCCAATGCTTGACAACCATTTGGTGAAGAAATTTTTCCTAATATCCAATCTAAACCTCCCCTGGTGCAACTTGAGGCCATTTCCTCTCATCCTATCACTTGTTACTTGAGAGAAGGGACTGACACCCTCCTTGCTACAACCTCCTTTCAAGTAGTTGTAGAGAAAGATAAGGGCTCCCCTGAGCCTCCTTTTCTTCAAGCTAAACAACCCCAGCTCCCTCAGCTGCTCCTCATAAGACTTGTGCTCCAGACCCTTCACCAGCTTTATTGCTCTATGGATGTACTCCAGCATCTCAGTGTCTTGTAGCGAGGGACCCAAAACTGAACACAGTATTTGAAGTGTGGCCTCACCAGTGCCAAGTACAGGGGGACAATCACTTCCCTAGTCCTGCTGGCCACACTATTTCTGATACAAGCCAGGATGGCATTGGTATTCTTGGCCACCTGGGCACACTGCTGGCTCATGTTCAGCTGTCTGTTAACCAGCACCCCCAGGTCCTTTTCTGCCAGGCAACTTTCCAGCCACTCTTTCCCAAGCCTGTAGTGTTGCATGGGGTTGTTGTGACCCAATTGTAGGACCTAGTATTTAGCCTTGTTGAATCTCATACAATTGGCCTCGGCCCATTGATCCAGCCTGTCCAGATCCCTCTGTAGAGCCTTCCTGCCCTCAAGCAGATCAACACTCCCACCCATCTTGGTGTCGTCTGCAAACTTATTGAGGGTGCACTTGATCCCCTCATCCAGAGCATTGATAAAGATATTAAAGAGGACTGGTGTATGTATTGGGTCTGGCTGAGCTAGAGTTCATTTCCCCATAGCAGCCCTCACAGTGCTGTGCTTTGCATTGGTAGCTAGAAAGGTGTTGATAACACACTGGTGTTTTGGCTGCTGCTGAGCACAGCACCAACACTGTAACATTCCTTCCTCAATCAAGGGCAAGATCCTGGGAGGGGACACAAGTAGGCCAGCTGACCCAAACTGACCGAAGGGATATTCCAGACCCTATGACATCAGCTCAGATGTAAAAGCTAAGGCAAGGAGCAGGAAGGCAGGCATTGTCTCCAATGGCTGCCTGCTGAGGAACCATTACACATGCTGAAGCCCTGCTTCTCGGAAGTGGCCAACCATCACTGCTCGTGGGAAGTAGAGAATAAACCGTGTTATCTTTTCGCTTTGCTTTTTCTTTAATAAACTGCCTTATCCCAACCCATGAGTTGTTTTCCATCTTACTCTCTCCCCTGTCCCTCTGGGAAGGGGAGTGATAGAGCGGCTGGGTGGGCACCTGGTGCCCAGCCAAGGTCAACCCACCACAGTGTAATAGTGGTGTTTAGAGACATTTGTTTCTAAATTAACCATCTAAGGTAAATTCACTTTGTTTTTATATACATATTTAATAAATATTCTGTGAATTTTAGAATATCAAAGAGGAAGTCAAGCTGTATAACTCTCTGTTCAATAACAAAAAGATGATTTCAAGTAAAGAGAGTAGTTTGTTACATAAAAAAAACTATTGGTGGCTTTGTTTGATGGAAAGGCAGTTACTTTTTTGGGTGGAGAAAATAAAATTCAAACCAGGAACTCAGCAGACCAATTTAGTAGTCATTTTTAAGTGACTTTTTATAATATTCCCCTGGAGAAATTTCACTTCCCCATTCTGGGACCTTACAGTTTAAAATCTTACCTATATTAATTAGATTTATTTTTACAGAAATGCACAAGTCAGGCAAGTATTTAAAAGGTGAAGTGTCTCCTTCCAGTGCTTGGTTGCAAAACATCCTATTTTTATATTTCCCAGCTTGGTGTTTCACTTGGCACTTTGGGGGCTATACCAGCAGCAGCATTGGACCCTAACATTACAACACTGGGAGAAATACCACAGCCACCTATTATGGGGAATGTGGACCCATCCAAAATTGATGAAATCAGAAGAACAGTCTATGTTGGAAACTTGAATTCACAGGTAGCTTTTTTGGTTTTTGTTGGCAATAATAATGGAAGATGCAGAATTGGAATTTGTGAATTAAAATCTTGCATTTTAAGAGTTTTCATTAGTTGATGCCAATAGAAATTTAAACAAAAATACTCTTTTTGGTTACTAGAGATATTTCAAATTCTTCAGTATCCTTTTGCCAATCAGATAAGATCAGACTGTGGAATTCATTCTAGCAGGAAACAATAGAAATCACGCTATAGCTGAATTCAAGAAACATACTTATGATTGTGTGTATTGATCAAACGTCCAGCTGGGTTATATTAGCTGAACAATGCCCCAGAATTTGTGAGAGCATGGTAGCTGTCCCCCACAACACTGTGCAGTTGCTTAAGTACACTAAGAAGAAATGATTTGACCTAGTTGAAGTTGCAAAATTAGCATAAATATATTAAAGTTGCTCTGACAGGAAAGTTAGGTCTGTCAGGAATATGTTTTTTTCAGCAATTGATTAAACAAATTGAAAAACAATTTTCTTTTGACTGATGGAAATAGAAGTATTTAATTTTCGTTTTTTTTGACTGCCAAAGTAGCTACTAGAGTATAAAAGTATGCAATGAAATAAAACAAGCTTGAAACTAGTAGAAAAACAGATAAAAGTGAAGTCTTGTAATGCTGTTTGGATTTTTTTAAATTGATCAGTTATTTCAAATAAGTTGTCTGAAAAGTGCAAAATCCTGTACAAGTACTTTTTTAACCTAGATGTAGGACTTCAGGGCTCGTGGTTGCACTATTTTAAATTGTAGTATATTTTTTAGATTAATGGAAGAAAAAAATACCTTTCTTAAAATGTAACATTACCAAATTCATGTCACCTGTGTAATAATGATGAGATATCTTTCCAAAATTTGTAGCGCTTAGATCATCTGATATGTTGGATAAGTGGTTTTCATTATATATTTTACTTCAGCTGAGTTCTTTGACTCTTTCTAGACTACAACAGCAGATCAGCTGCTTGAATTTTTTAAGCAAGTTGGAGAAGTCAAATTTGTGCGAATGGCAGGTGATGAGACACAACCAACACGATTTGCTTTTGTGGAATTTGCAGACCAAAATTCTGTACCTCGAGCTCTTGCCTTTAATGGAGTTATGTTTGGAGACAGGCCACTGAAGTAAGAAATTAATTATCCATATGAATATTGAATGAGAGATTTCTTAGTATCTTTATACATTTATGACTCTGATGTGAAGGAAACTGCTGTGATTAATATCTTTTCAATATAAGGGCCTATTGTTAGTAAACTAGAATGCTTTTATGAACTCAAATTTCAAGTTTGGATATAACTTTTTCCAAGAAGAATATGGATGGCATTGAGTAAAATCTAATCTTGAATTAGTGAGAGAATATGCAAAGTCCTTTGCACTTATTAAGCTTTATATATGACGTGCATGTAATTAGTAGGCATTGATGTAGAAATTTGATCTGAAATAGATTTCTAGACTTCTACTAAAAATAACACAGAAATATCGTGCTGCAATTATTTAAAAGTCATAAGATTTGAAAGCAATAAAAGAGACATTTCAGATACTTATTAAAGATGAGTGTTAGGAAAAATCTGTAGTTTTGCTGAACTTTGAAGTTTTTAGTCATACATGGAAGTTGAGGTTTTTTCTTATTTGTTTTTCATTTTTCCTTTTCAAGAGTTTGGAAGTTCAAGGTTTTATTTTTTCTTAATTTAGAATAAATCACTCCAATAATGCAATAGTGAAACCTCCTGAAATGACACCACAAGCTGCTGCCAAGGAACTGGAAGAAGTGATGAAGAGAGTAAGGGAAGCCCAGTCTTTCATATCTGCTGCTATTGAACCAGGTAGGTATATTATGTTCATTACCTAACAGACATGTTCTATGTGTACCTTGACATATGCTTTTAAGAGAGTTTTAAAACATGAGAAAAGGGTACTCAAAGGTGAGCAACGTGTGGGGGAAAAGAAAATAATGTTGGTGCTTTTAAAGTTCAAAGTACTTACAAACTTAAAAAATGCATTATATTTTGGGTTTTTTCTCTTGTAGCACCCATTAATGCCATAGTTCCATGATCAGAGGGAGCTAGTGTGCTGCTGAAAGCAGCAGTGTTATGCTTTTTTTTGACAGGTTAATTTTGCCACTGTGCTATGCTCTTTTTCATACTGCCTCAAGACTATGTGCATCCTCATAGCAAATGGGATTAGAGAATGAATCTGGGATAAAACTTAACATATTGTAACAGCCTTTTTTTCATTCAGATTGGTTCCCTGATCCCTGTTAACACTGAAATGTCAGGTCAAGGAGGAAGGTGTCAGTGGCTCAAGTGGTTAGACAGACATTTAAATGCTGATTTATACTGACTTTAACTGATTGCAAACCCACAATATAAAAAATTCTCAACTTGTTAAACTTGCAGTTGAAATCCTCCTTTTTCTTTTCATCAGCAAGATTTTGTCATTCTTCTTACTAAGAAACCCAGACATTGAATTATGTAGGTGAGATAGTAGAGGATCTTGAACTTTTATTTTTTTTAGGGGGAAGGGGATAGAGTATTTTCTGTCTTTTTTGAGGGTTGGGAGAAAAATAGTTCTAACATTTCCTCAGTGTTAAGCAGCAGAATAATAATCTTTTAGAGTCTGAACCATAGTCTGCAGAGATTACTGGTAAGTTTTCTGTTGACTTCTTGGCCTTTGGATAAAACTTTTTACTCCCTGCTCTCCTTTCTTTCCTCCCCCAAAACAGTGTTTGAGGAATAGAACTTCAATATTTGTACAGTCATTGGAATATTTAAAAGTATAAAAAGTACTAATTATTATTTACATTTTATGCTTGTTTTGAAAACTCTGCCCTCTAAATTTACTCTGCTGTTCTGAGGTTATTAAAAAAAAAGTAGTTATATTAAATAATATACCAGAGAACGTGTTGTAATATTGTGCATTGTGGCAGCAACATAAATCCCATTCCTAAAAGAGCTAGCTGCTGTTTATAGTTATCTGGTTTATGTGTACTGGTACAGGATGGCTGCACTCAATGAGTATGTGCGATGATTTTCTTGGATGTTTCTCAAGGATATTTGCAAAGAAGGAAGATGTGCAAAGCATAGGCCCTTTGCACTATATGTGTGGTACATTCCACTTGCACCAGATTGTTAACTGGGATCTTTAAATGTTCTGAGCTTACACTGCAATGTGTTTTTTTCCTCTCAGAGTCTAGAAAGAGCAGTGAAAGAAAAGGCGGTCGATCTCGTTCCCATTCCTGTTCAGAATCCAGGTCTAGCTCAAAATCCCGATCTAGAAGGAAAAGATCACACTCAAAACACAGGTAGGTATATTTATTATTTTGGACTAAGAATTCATACTGTGGTTTTGTTGAGGGGTGGTGGTTACTGAGTTTTCTTACTGAGTTATGAGACAAGTGTCCCTGTAGAGAAAATTAGTAACTTAAACTGACCAGATCAGAGTAACTAGGAACTTTGTCTCTGAACAGATACTCTTTCCCTCTAAATGCTGCATGTTTTCAGTATTACTTTCAGGTAAAACACACTAGAAGGTACTTTTTGTGTCATATAGCATAATAATTTTTATGGTTTCATGGTACATTTTGTGCCATGTAGCATAATTTTATTTTGTAACCTTTGTATTTTAAAAAGAAATAGCTATCTGTGTTTTGTGGATGGAACAATTAGTTTACTGTTCATACCCTGAACAGACAGACTGGCTGATTTTGCTAGTAGAAAGCCGTCCTGAACTTCTAAATATCTAGGTAACAAATGCTGTATTTTTATGTACTGTACTGTAAATATAAAGCTGTATTTTTTAAAAGCCAGAAGAAAAAGGCTTTAGAGGCAGTTTTTAATTCTTCAGAGGTTGTTTGCTTTGCTAATTTGTTGTGAAACAGGCTTTGAAATATAGGAGAAATAAAATTACTATATCATCCTTAAAGTTTACCCATTAAGAAATGGTACAATGACAGGAATGTCTTTTGATCATTTACACTATCAATCTAAAGATATTTGACTCCATTAAGTGTCAAGAAAAAAAAAACAAAAAAGAAACTTAGTGTATTTGATAGTTTACACTTTAAAAAGGTGAGTGTTTTCAATGTTGCAGCAACATCACTATTGCATTCTTTCATCTATTGTTTTTTAACACAGCAACTAGAATTCTTTTACATACAGAAAAGCTGGCCAGAGGGAATGTACCACATCAGTTATACTACCAAACATGATCTAAATGTGCAGGCTTCAGTTTTCATTGAATCATAGAATGGTTTGAGTTGGAAGGGACCTTAAAGATCATCTAGTTCCAACCCACCTGCCATGGGCAGGGACACCTTCCATGAGACCAAGTTGCTCAGAGCCCCATCCAGCCTGACCTTGAACACTTCCAGGGATGGGGCATCCACAACTTCTCTAGGCAACCTGTTCCAGTGCCTCACTACCCTCACAGTAAAGAATTTCTCCCTAATACCTGATCCGAATCTACCCTCTTTCAGCTTGAAACCATTCCCCCTTGTCCTATTACTGCATGCCCTTGTAAAAAATCCCTCTCCAGCCTTCTTGTAGGCCCCTTTTAGGTACTGGAAGGCTGCAATAAGGTCACCCTGGAGCCTTCTCTTCTTCAGGCTGAACAGCCCTGCCCCAACTCACTCAGCCTGTCTTCATATGAGAGGTGCTCCAGCCCTCTGATCACCTTCATGGCCCTCCTCTGGACTCGCTCCAACAGGTCTATGTCTTTCTTATGTTGGGGACCCCAGAACTGTATGCAGTACTCCAGGTGGGGTCTCACAAGAGCAGAGTGGAGGGGGAGAATCACCTCCCTCAATCTGCTGGTCACGCTTCTTTTGATGCAGCCTTTGATGCAGATTATTTTTTATATGGTTGGCTTTCTGGGCTGCAAGCGCACATTGCCGAGACGTGAAGCTTCTTGTCCACCAACACCCCCAAGTCCTTTTCTGCAGGGCTACTCTCAATCCATTCTCCACTCAGCCTGTACTTGTGCTCTGGGTTGCCCCAAGCCAGGTGCAGGACCTTGCATTTAGCCTTGTTAAGCTTCATGTTGTTTGCACAGGCCCACCTCTCAAGCTGTCAAGATCCCTCTGGATGGCATCCCTTCCCTCCAGCGTGTTGACTGCACCACATGGCTTAGTGATGTCATCAGACTTGCTGAGAGTGCACTCAATCCCACTGTCCATGTCACCAACAAAGATATTAAACAGTACTGATCCCAATACCAACCCCTGAGGAACACCACACATCACTGCTCTCCACTTGGACATTGAGCTGTTGACTGCAACTCTGAGTGCAACCATCCAGCCAATTCCTTATCCACCAAGCGGTCCATCTGTCTGTTGCGGGTGGAGTGGGGGCTTCAGACAAAGTTTATTAGAGAAGCCCTCACGTTGAGTCATGAGGTGCAGAAAGGACCCCCTTGCTTTCTGAACTCCTTTTCAGAGAGGAGCTTGGGTGTGGCTGAATCCAATCTTAGCCCCAGACTTTGTCAACAGTTTAAGCCTAAGGAATTATAGAGGTGTGATTGAACCTTTGTACAACTTGACCCACAGGATTAAGGATGGCAAACCAGATATATTTATATAAAAATGAATGATTTATTATGATAAATGATTAGACAAAAAGATCTTAATCAGAATTTTTTACTACAGAGTATAGAAGCTAAAACTACTAGTATAGTATAGTGTACTATATCAAATCAGTGATGTTAAAGCAATTATATTAAAGCTAGCAAAAAAACCCAGTTATTAGGTATTGATGTTACTCACCCATACCATACCCAATGACTGTAGGCAAATCTCTTTCACTCAGCCTCAAGGAGTGACCTTGAGGAGTGTCCCCATCCAAGGGAGGAATCTCCACACACGCTCCAAGAAGGGGTATGTTAGAAGAACCTGCCATTTAAAAGTGGGACTGGACTTTTACAGTATAAAGTGATTGACTGTCTGTCATGTGTCCCCAGGCCAGCTGTGTCAGCTTAGCATTTTTTAGATAAGGATACTGTACCATATCTGCCACACCTTTACCTCACTATCAGGATGTTTAACTTTGGGGTTGATGAGTCAGACTGGTTTTAGCATAATTCAACACCAAAGCAGCATGACACACCATCTCAGTCCACCACTGATAGCTTTGCAAAATAGGGCATTGTTTTACTGCATTCCAGGCAGAGCATCCTGCTACATTGTCAAATGCAACTTTCCCTTTTAGAGACAGGGATGTCATGCGGGACAATGTCAAGGGACAGTGTCAAATGCTTTGCACAAGTCCAGGTAGATGACATCAGTCCCTCTTCCTTCATCCACCACTGCTGTAACCCCATAAATAAAAGGCCACCAAATTTGTCAGGCACAATCTGCTCTTACTGAAGCCATGTTGGCTGTCAGCAATCACCTTATTTTCCACATGCCTGTGTTTTGTAATAGTGTTACACAGTATATGTTGTCTAATGACATCAAAACATTGGGTACCTTTTTAATGCAAGAAGAATCATTTGTTCAATTCTTCATTGCTTGTTTCTCTTCTCTGAGGACATAACTGAAAAACAGTCTTTGTTTTGTGTAACGCTGCAGTAATCAGTGCTATTTTGTACTGACGCAAATCAAATTGATTTTAAGAAGATAAATTTGGATTTTTTTTCTTGCAGAAAACCTGTACTTTAAACCATTGTTGGATAGTTACATATATATTTATATTATATATATATATTTAAATGATTTTACCACTGTTACTGTCAGTTTTGAGAACATGCTGTTTTGTGATTTAACCCCAGCCAGGAACTAAGTACCATGCAGTCACTCACTCACTTCCCCTCGCTCCTCCCTGGTGGGATGGGGAGGAGAATCAGAAAAAGATAAAGCTCGTGGGCTGAGATAAAAACAGTTTTCAGTAATAGAAAAAAAAGTAAAATGTAATAATAATAATAACAAAATCAACAATAATTAAAAAATGTAATGACAAGGAGAGGGAGAGAAAGGAATTGAACCCAAGAAAAACAAGTGATGCACAATAAAATTGCTCACCTGCTGACCAATGCCCAGCCTGTCCCTAAGCAGTGATTGGTGGTTCATGGCCAACTCCCCCCAGTTTATATACTGAGCATGATGTTCCATGGTATGGAATACCACTTTGGCCAGTTCAGGTCAGCTGTCCCAGCTATGCTCCCCCACGGTTTATTGTACACCTCCTCACTAGCAGAGCATGACACACTGAGAAGGCCTTGACTTAGGGTAAGCACTACTTAGCAACAACCAAAACATCAGTGGGTTATCAACATTAGTCTCATACTGAATACAAAACACAGCACTGTACCAGCTACTAAGAAGAAAATTAACTTTGTCCCATCTGAAACCAGGACTGTATCCAGCCCTTATTCCACACCATTTATATCATGCCAGGTCCCTCACTTTCTAACATACCACCACCTTTCCTGCCTTTTGATAGATATACACACAGATATTGTTCCCTTAGTCTATGGACCATCTCTATAAAAGTCCATCAAGTTAATTTTGTCCATGACCTTGGGTTCCATCTGTCATGACAGTCTTTCAGGGCAGGAAAGATGGTGTGTGGTGTTGTCACATGTAAAAGCCAGTTCAGATTACATCACTGCTGTGCTTTTCCAGTTTCATCAAAGTTCATTCTTCATTAATGTGGTGATCGAAGGGGAGTCAGACTCACATCCCCAAATCTGGAGTGGTGGAGATGAGCATTGAGAGATGCGTAGTGTGGTGATGAGCATATACCCATCATGGAAGTGATAATACACAGTACTATATAGCAATTAGCATAATACAATTTTATTGATCAGCTATTCTCACCCAAAATCAAATGCCCTTGAGGCACACACTGGGCTTCCTCATCCTCCTGCATTACCCAACAAGTGCACCCAGGTCCTTGAACAAAAGCAATCCCATGAATGGGATTGCCTTTGCCTGTGGCAGGAATAACCCAGACTATTTTCCCCAGCATATTTTTAATGTGCGCTACAGAAACGTTGTCCTCTTCTATAGTATATCAAGGTTTTGATTGGGCAGGGCCAGCCCGATTTGAAGGTCCCACCACCCATTGCTCTCAGTGTAGTCCTTAACAGTCCATTGTATCATTTAATTTTTTGTAGGCTGGTACACGATTGGGAATGTGATATACCCACCTAATGCCATGTTCTTTGGCCCAAGTGTTTATGAGATTGTTCCAGAAATGAGTCCCATTGTCTGCCTCAATTCTTCCTTGGGTGCAAGTCTCCATAAGACTTGCTTTTCAAGGCCCGGGATAGTATTCTGAGTAGTGACAAGGAGCATGAAATATGTTTCTAGCCATTAGGTGGTTTCTTCAACCATTGTAATCACATGGTTCTTGCGTTGGCGAGTTTGGGGGAATGAGATATAGTCAATCTGCCAGGCCTCCCCATATTTATATTTCAACCATTGTCCTCCATACCAGAGAGGCTTTAACCACTTGACTTGCTTAAATACAAGGTATGTTTCACATTCATGGATAACCTGGATGATAGTGTCCATGGTTAGGTCCACCCCTCAGTCATAAGCCCATCTATCTGTCGCATCTCTTCCTCGATGGCCTGAGGTGTCATGGGCCCACAAAGCTACTTCACTTTTAGCAGCCTGATTCACCTGTTTATTATTCTGAGGTACTTCATTGGTCCTACTCTTGGGTACATGAGCATCTACATGATGTACCTTCACAACCAGGTTCTCCACCTGGACAGCAATATCTTGCCACAATGCAGCAGCCCAGATGGGATTATCTCTGCACTGACATTTACTCTGTTTCCATTACTGCAACCACCCCCACAGGACATTTACCACCATCCATGAGTCAGTATAAAGTATTGACCATTTCTCTCATTCAGCAATGTCTAAGGCCAACTGGATGGCTTTCACCTCAGCAAACTGACTTGATTCACCTTCTCCTTCAGCAGTTTCTGTGACTTGTCATAGGGGACTCCATGCAATCGCTTTCCATCTCCGATGCTTTCCTATAATACGACAGGACCCATCAGTAAACAAGGCAAATTGCTTGTCACTTTCTGGTAATTTATTATGCAGTGGGACCTCCTCCTCTGGTGACATTCCAAAATCTTTGCCTTCTGGCCAGTCCATGATCGCTTCCAAGATTCCTGTACAACTGGAGTTTCCTGTTTGAGTTCATTGTGTGATCAGTGCAACCCACTTACTCCATGTAGCATCAGTTGCATGATATGTAGAAGAGACCCTCCCTTTGAACATCCAGCCCAACACGGGTAACCAGGGTTCCAGGAGGAGCTGTGCTTCAGTACCTATCACCTCCAAAGGAGCTTGAACCCTTCAAAAATGGCCAGTATCTCCTTTTCAGTTGGAGTATAGCAGGCTTCAGATCCTCTGTATCCCCGATTCCAAAACCCTAGGGTTTGACCTCGAGTCTCCCCTGGTACTTTCTGCCAGAGGCTCCAGGTAGGGCCATTCTCCCTGGCTGCAGTGTAGAGCACATTTTTTACATCTTGCCTTGTCCAGACTGGCCCAATGGCCACTGCATGAACTACTTCCTTTTTAACTTTTTCAAAGTCTTTTCATTGCTCAGGGCCCTATTTGAAATCATTCTTCTGGATAGACATGGCTTACAATCAGGCTGTAATTTGGAATGTATATTCTCCAAAAACCCACAAGTCCTACGAGAGCTTGTGTTTTTTTCTTGTTAGTTGGTGGAGATGTTGCTGTTATGTTGTTGATCATGTTCATTGGGATCCATCCTGTGATTTTATTCCTAAAAACTGGGTCTCCTTAGCAGGTCCTTTGACCTTCCTTTGTTTTATGGCAAAAAAGTGCTTCTGTTTCATTGCTCCACGCGTGATGATGTCATCTATGTATTGCAGGTGTTCTGGAGCTTCCCCCTGTTCCAGTGCAGTCTGGATCAGTCCATGGCAGGTGGTAGGGCTGTGTTTCCACCCCTGTGACAGTCGATTCCAGGTGTACTGGACGCCTCTCCACATGAAAGCAAACTGTGGCCTGTGCTCTGCCACCAAAGCGATTGAGAAAAACACATTAACGATATCAATTGTGGCACCACTTGGCTACCTTTGATTCCAATTTCTATTGAAGTTCCAACATGTTCGGTACAGCGACACTCAGCAGCTGTATGACTTCATTCAGGCCACGATAGTCTACTGTCAGCCTCCATTCTCCATTAGACTTTTGCACTGGCCATTTGGGGCTACTAAAAGGTGAGTGGGTCCTGCTGATCACTCCTTGGCTCTCCAGTTGACAAATCAGCTTATGGATGGGAAACAGGGAGTCTTGGTTGGTGCACCTTTGTGGTAGCAATCACCACCTCTTGACCTTCATCAACCACACAATGGAAGGGTCCTCCAAGAGACTGGGCAAGGAAGACAGCTGTTTAATTTCCTCTGTCTCCAAGGCAGCTCCCTTTCCTGAGGTAGTCTATGCCAAGGATGCTGCATGGAGCCTCTGGACCAGTCAGTTTTTGCCACTCATTCCCAGTCAGGCTGATTTCAGCCTCCAATACAGTCAGCTGTTGGGATCCCTTTGTCACTCCAGAAATACAAATGGGTTCTGCCCCTTCATAGCTTGATGGCATTAGAGTACACTGTGCATCAGTATCTACTAGAGCCTTATATGCCTGTGAGTCTGATGTGCCAGGCCATCTGATCCACACAGTCAAGTAAACTTGCTTGTCCATTTCCTCCACCCAGCTGGAGGCAGGGCCTGTCTAGTCCTGGTCATAGGATCCTCAACTTACTTCTTGCAGAGACAGATTAGAATTCCTTTCCATAGGATCATGAGTAAAATTAGCTCTTCTGCTCTGCCTGGGGACCTGCCCACTGGAGACTGGAGCAGCAACTTTCTTGGAAGAACCCACTTGGGTATAGAGAGGCGAAGCGTGCCTCTATCCGTAAATGCAGGGAGGAATTAAGTTCAAATATACCCAAAAGCGAGATTAAGACACAAACGAGGTCAGATGTTGGTATCCAAAACAATAATTCAACTTTATTAACTATAAAGGAGGCAGAGAGAGAAAGAAGGAAAAATAGAGAAAAGTGGGAAAAGCTAAGAATAACTATAAGAAGCACAGAAAAGACTTTACCACCACCATGAACTCAGCACTGGATTTTGTCCTTGATGATGGGGGGGAGTCTCCATTGAGTCATTCTCTGGTCTTTTGTCTCTGTGGCATGAGTAGAGTTCTTGCAGCGTGTGTCGGTCCCATGGTGCGTCCTGGGTCCAGCCCGGCTGGTCGCAGTGCTGAGCAGACAGTGCCAGGGCGCGGCTTGTGTGCAGGCAGCAGCCTGTGTGTCTGTGGCATGTGCAGACACCGGCGTGTCTGCCTGCTGTGCATGCTAGGCAGTGTGTGTTTGGGGGCAGGGTTTCCCACCTTAATCTATGCGGCATGGCCCCGACCTCTTCCCCGCTCTGTGTGTTTACGATCTCCCCGGAATGTGGGGGAATTCCTGGGGGAATTCCTGCTGCCGCTCTGCAAGTGTGGGGAAGTCCCACAGCTGCTCTGCAAGTGTGGCGACTGCGGTGTGTCCCCGCGATGCGTGTAGGGGGCAGGATTTCCCACCTTCAATTTCCCTGTAGCGTGCCCTCTGATCTCACAGCATGTCTTCGATCTCTACCCCCTGGGCACATCTCTGGCACTTGCTTATATAGGGTCAGGGTGCCATGCCTTATGGCAGGTGGTAGCTATGCAACAACAGCACATCCAACACGCACTGTGCGCAGGCGTTGCCATCCCCCTGGCTCGCGGCCATTTGAACAGTCAAAACAATTTGCTTCTTGCAGTTCGGGCAATGGCAGAGCATGTACTGCTTCTGTCAGTTCTTTACACCCCATTTGTGATTGTTTTTCCCTGCAATTCCCACACTTGTGCCTGTAGGGTTGAGGTTGGTTTTCCATCTTTTTTCCTCATGTCCTCTCCATGGTCCCTCAGGTAAAACCACAGGGTGCCCCATGGTGTGTACCTTCTATATCCCCCCTCTTGGAGCAAAAGGATGCCTTACTGTTAATAGCTGAGGCACTGGTCTGTACATGTGGGGAGTAGCACATATCCTCTCTGAATTTCTGGAACTCCTGGGATGGTTTTTCAGACAGTTTCTCCACAGTCAAGATGAGGGTGGAAGAGTTATTGTCTTTGTATTCCCAGAGTTGGTGAGCCACTTGATCCACTTTCGGTGATGCTTCTTCTCTCCAGCTCTTTGTTGCCAATGGTTTAGTATATGATGATGTTGCGCTCCCTGAAATTTTCCTCCACATGGGTCATGTGCATTAGACTTTGTCTGGATCTGTGGATAACTGCATGTTGTTCAAGTCATAATAAATCATCTCTAGCATGACTAATTCCCTCAGGTACTGGATACTTCTCTCCACTGTGGTCCATTTGCCTGGGTGACATATAGCACTTTCCTTGAAGGGATACCTTTCCTAAACATTTGACAGGAGTTACCTCCAGAGGCTTGGGATTTGTGTCTGTCTTCCAATCACCTTGTCAATGCCTGCTTCCCTAGAAAGCGATCTCAGCTGCTTGGCTTCCCTACCCTCTAATTCCAAACTCCTAGCCCTGTTATCCCAGAATTGGAGCAGCCAGGTAGTAATGTGCTCACCTGGATGACAGCTGAAATCTTCGTATCTTCCACAGCTCACTTAGGGATAGGGATCGAGGGGTTACCTCTTGTTTTGACTCTTCCTCCTGTTCTTGTGGTGGCCCCAGCTTCATCCTCCTTTATTAAATGAGCTGACTTGTGTCCATTTCTTCTTGTGTATAGGGGCAACTGATACCACCATGGGTTGTCACGGGTTTGGAGTAGCCACAGATAGTTGCTTAACCCTTACCTTAACTAGATCTGAATCTGAATCACGTTCAGTATTCCTAGAAATAGGACCAAGACCAGCAATAGGCTGGTTCCAACATCCTAAAATTTTCAAATGCTGCTGTGGTTAGCCAAGAAGAGAAAGGGAAGATGTCTCCACGTCTCCCCCATAGGTTGGTTCCCCAAGGAGAAAAGGCAAAAGGTGTATTTATTAATAGTTCCCATTACATGGCTCCTGAAGTACAGGGGTAATGGCAGTGCTGAGTACACATACCAGATTAGTTTAATTGCCAGGGATTCTATCATATCACAAGCCAGTATTACAAAGGACAACAAAACGAGAACCTTAGCCCAAAACAGCAAGCACATGCTGCAAGTAAGGTGTTATATAACACAACTCTGAAAGCATGTGCAACAACTCTGAGAGCAAATAAATCAACATTGCAACCAGCAACTATTAAACCAATTATGGTGGGTTGACCTTGGCTGGACGCCAGGTGCCCACCCAGCCGCTCTATCACTCCCCTTCCCAGAGGGACAGGGGAGAGAATAAGGTGGGGGGAAAAAAAAGAAAACAACTCGTGAGTTAAGACAGTTTATTTAAAGCAAAAAAAGCAAAGCAAACTTGTGTGCGCAGAAGCGAAGGATAGCAGGTTTTATTCTCTACTTCCCATGGCCAACGATGGTCGACCACTCTCGAGAAGCAGGGCTTTGGTACGTGTGACAGTTCCTCAGCAGGCAGCCATTAGACAATGAATGCCCGCCCTCCTGCTCTGTGCCTTAGCTTTTATATCTGAGCTGACGTCATATGGTATGGAATATCCTTTTGGTCAGTTTGGGTCAGCTGGCCTACTTGTGTCCCCTCCCAGGATCTTGCCCTCAACTGAGGAAGGAATGTTACAGTGTTTGTGCTGTGCTCAGCAGTAGCCAAAACGCTGGTGTGTTATCAACACCCTTCTAGCTGCCAATGCAAAGTACAGCACTGTGAGGGCTGCTATGGGGAAATGAACTCCAGCTCAGCCAGAGCCAACACACCAATACACTGAATTCTTATAACAAATTTGTTTTAACACACGCAGTTTGCTTGGATCTGTCATTATCTCAACTCTTTGTGCCCTATGTTGGGTGCCAAAAAAGGACTGTTTTGGTTTACCCCAGCTGTCAACCAAGTACCATGCAGCTACTTGCTTACTTCCCCCTCTCCCCATTGGGACAAGGAGAAGAATCAGAAAAAGGTAAAACTCATTGGCTAAGAACAGTTTAATAATTGAAAAAAAAATTAAAATATAGCAACAACATTGTAATGAAAAGGAGAGGGAGAGGATTAAAATTCAAGAAAAACAAGTGATGCACAATACAGTTGCTCACCACTTGCTGACTGATGTCCAGCCAGTCCCCGAGCAGTGACCAGCAGCTCTCAGCCAACTCCCCCCAGTTTATATACTAGTGTATTAGGGAGGATTCGAGCATACTGAATCTGAAAAATCGGTCTGAGAAACTGCTCAGAGACTTTTTATCTTTAAGCAGCAAAGGTATTTATTAGCAGCGCTGGGAGCAAGCCAGCTATTGCTGGAAAAACTTGCTCAAAGGCTTCACACAAAATCAGCAGTTTTATACAATTTTTCAGGTGTGATTAAATGCATATTCAAATGATTACAGCATCTATTCATACATATTGATAACAGGCGGAGTATAGGTGGAGCTCAGGCGGAGCTTGGGGCGGCACTTCTCTTGGCCCCCAATTTTAGGGGTACATCCGATCTTCATCCCATGGGGAGGGGGCGTATTCTCATCCTCCTCAGTCTGACCTTTCTTCCTTTCCATTGTTCTTGACCCACTCGCTCAAGCTTGGAGAAAGCCCTGGCTCCCGACCTATTTCTCCTATTCAAATGTCTACTTTAGCTTACTGAATCCTAATTTATTACCTCTAGGCCCATTACATGTACCTTTAGCACTCTGTTAAGCTTTGGTCCAGTTAGCAGAACAGAACATTTTGGATGTAAGTAACTTGTTAGCAGGCCCAAGTTGCTTAGTTAACTCTTTTGGGCTTACCCTCCTGTTTCAATACTGAAATCTTGAAACCATGACACCACTGCAAGCCCAACAAAACTGAAATTTATTACCAAGAGGTGGCCAACAAAATGAACAAACCCAAAATGGAGGAAGGAGGAGAGAAATAAGCCCCCAGCATGACCTCCCCAGTTACCCAGCTGTTGCCCATAAAGTTATCTTACCGACCTAGCATGCCTATAATTACCCATAGCAGAAGCTGCATCCTTGGAGAGTCAGTAAGTTCACAAACTGGCAGGCGTCCCCGCCAAAAGGCAACGTTGTCCTTGATGTGAAGCTAACTCCCCTCCAAGAAAGTACTATCTGCTTTTATACAGTTAACTGAGTGACCTCAACCTAGGCAGGTGTGATCATCACCGCCCAGCCAGAGGCTCTCTGTCCCACCCCCTTGGTTATGTAAGTGCATCTCTTCTGCGCACGCGTGGCTTTCCCTGCGCCTGCGTACTGCACTCAGGGGGGTCTTTTCCAAATGAGTCGGGGCGTCCTTCATCACTATAGTCTTCAATTTCTCCTTCAAACGACCTTGGAGAACGATTAGCCAATCACAGAACACCAATTAAATATAGTTTATCCAAGAACTCCCTTCAAGGACAAAGTTCCCGTTTTATCAGTGCTTGTTTTCTCATAACTTGGCAGGGAAAGAACAAAACTTTCACAGGTGGCTGGGCCGAACACAGACCAAAAGTATCAGCATAATTAACCCCTGATACAACTAGGCATGACATTCTATGATGTGGAATATTCCTTTGACTAGTTTGGGTCAGCTGTCCTGGCTACGCTCCTTCCCAGCTTTTTGTGCACCTGCTTGCTGGCAGACCATGAGACACTGAAAAGTCCATGACTTAGGGTAAGCACTACTTAGCAACAACCAAAACATGACTGTGTTATCAACATTAGTCTCATACTAAATCCAAAACATAGCACTGTACCAGCTACTAAGAAGAAAATTAACTCTATCCAAGCTAAAACCAGGATATGCTGAAAAAAGAGTAGTCTGATCTGGTGAGGCAACTTTATCCCTAATAAACTGTCCTTACCACTTTCCATTTTTATTGTTTTATAAAACCCCTAAACCCTTTCATCTCTATGATATAAAATTTTTTCAAGACCTTATTTGGGCTAAATTGTAATTATTATCTCTGTAATTAGTTTGTATTTCTACAGTGATACATGGAGCAAAGCTGTAGGTAAAAAATAATATCCTTTCCTCTTGGTATATATTACTTTGTGTGTCTTGATCTGCAGAAGACAGGTGCAGATGGTATTTTTTTGTATCTCCCTTATCTTCAGGATTAATTGAGTAAAATACATGAATTTCTGCCTTTGGTAAGTTTAACTTCATCATACCTTAACCTTTCAGGCAAAATATCCAATGATGTGTTCTTTTGAAACTTTAATCTCCAAATTCAGCTTTTTATTTTTGTTTTCCTAGGGAATATGATCTTCCACATGTAGGGAATACTTTGTGGAAAAAAAGAGTATAGTAATTTTCAAAAGTCCTGTTGTCTTTATCAAATCTGAGACTATATAATAATGTTTATGAGAATAATTTAATTGGATTTCTATTGGAGTATCTGCACATTATTTGCATTCCTTATTTATCGTGTAGTGAATGCTCATTCCTTTTCTTGAGAACTCTTTAATTCAAATCCATGCTAACATATCCTCTCAACTGAAAAGATAACTTGAGTAAATGCTGAACCACAGATAGTGGGGTTCTTATTTATTTATTTTTTTAAGGTCAATTAAATTTTAAGGTTGGAGAACAGAGAGGCCGATGTGTACTGGGTCTGGCTGAGCTGGAGTTCATTTCCCCATAGCAGCCCTCACAGTGCTGTGCTTTGCATTGGTAGCTAGCAGGGCGTTGATAACACGCCGATGTTTTGGCTACTGCTGAGCATAGCATTAGTACTGTAACATTCCTTCCCCAATCGAGGGCAAGATTCTGGGAGGTGACACAAGTAGGCCAGCTCACCCAAACTAACCAAAGGGATATTCCATACCATATGACATGAACTCAGACATAAAAGCTAAGAAAAGGAGGAGGAAGGGGGGGGTATTCATTGTTTCTAATGGCTGCCTGCTAAGAAATCACTATGTATTGTTGAAGCCCTGCTTCCCAGGACATGACTGGCCATCGCTGCTGATGGGAAGTAGTGAATAAATCTTGTTATTTTTCCCTTCGCTTTTGCATGCACAAACTTTTGCTTTTCTTTTGCTTTAAATAAACTGTCTTATCCCAACCCATGAGCCATTTTCCATCTTATTCTCTCTCCCCTTTTCTGGCTGGGAAGGGTAGTGATAGAGTGGCTGGGTCAACCAACTACAGCCAGTTAAAGCCATCTTTCTTCATTGACCAAGACTGAAATAAGTGACTGGGCCTGGAAAAGAAGGCAAATTTAGCTAATTATTTTTAAAAGCTGCTAGAAATTGTTGGTAGTAGATTTTATGCACTAGATTTACTATAATGACAGCTATCCTAATATGATATGAATTTATATTTTCCAGAATATTCATGGAAATTATTATGAAACATAGAATCATAGAATGGCCGAGGTTGGAAGAGACCTTAAAGATCATCTAGTTCCAACCCCTCTGCCATGGGCAGGGACATCTTTCACTAGACCAGGTTGCTCAGAGTTCCATTCAACCTGACCTTGAACACTTCCAGGGATGGGGCATCCACAACTTCTCTGGGCAACCTGTTCCAGTGCCTCACCACCCTCACAGTAAAGAATTACTCCTAATATCCAATCTAAACCTACTCTCAGTTTAAAACCACTCCCCCTTGTCCTATCACTACATGCTCCTGTAAAAAGTCCCTCTCCATCTTTCTTGTAGGCTCCCTTCAGGTACTGAAAGGCCATGATTCAGTCACCCCTAAGCCACCTCTTCTTCAGGCTGAACAATCCCAATTCTCTCAGCCTTTCCTCATAGGAGAGGTGCTCCATCCCTCTGATTAACTTGGGGGCCCTCCTCTGGACTCACTCCAACAGGTCAATGTCCTTCCTGTGCTGGGGACCTCAGAGCTGGATGCAGTATTCCAGGTGGGGTCGCAGCAGAGTGGAGTAGAGGGGCAGAATCACCTCCCCTGACCTGCTGACCACGCTTCTTTTGATGCAGCCCAAGATATGATTGGCTTTCTGGGCTGCAAATGTTCATTGCCAGCTCATGTCCAGCCTCTTATCCACCAGTACCCACAAGTCATTCTGGTCAGGGCTTCTCTCAGTCTGTTCATCCCTCAACCTGTATTGATACCGGGGGTTGCCCTGACCCACGTGCAGCACCTCGAACTTGGTCTTGTTAAACCTCATGAGATTCCTGTGAGCCCACTTCTCCAGCTTGTCTGGGTCTCTCTGGATGGCATCCCATCCCTTCAGGCATGTCAACCGCACCACTCAGCTTGGTGTTGCCTGCAAACTTGCTGAGGGTGCACTTGCTCCCTTCATCTATGTAATTAATGAAGATATTAATCAGTACTGGTCCCAATACGGACCCCTGAGTGGCACCACTTGTCATTGATGTCCATCAGGGCTCTGAGCCGTTGACCACTACCCTCTGGATGCAACTGTCCAACCACTTTCTTATCCATTTAACAGTCCACTCATCAAATCCATCTCTGTCCAATTTAGAGAGAAGGATATTGTGAGGAACCCTCAGATAAATGGCATCTGTAGCCCTTCCCTTCTCCACTCCATCATAGAAAACCACTAGGTTTGTCAGGCAGGACTTGCCCCTGGTGAAGCCATGTTGGCTGTCCCAAATCACCTCCCTGTACTCCGTGTGCCTCAGCAGAGCTTCTAGGAGGATCTGTTCCATGATCTTCCCAGGCACAGAGGTGAGGCTGACAGGTGGGTAGTTCCCAGGGTCCTCCTTTCTATCCTTTGTAAAGATGGGCACCATGTTTCCTCTTTTCCAGTCACCTGGGACTTCCCCTGACTGCCAGGATTTTTCAAATACCATGGAGAGTGGCTTGGCAACTGCATCAGCCAATTCCCTCAGGCCTCTGGGATACATCTCATCAGGTCCCATAGACTTATGGACATTCAGGTTCCTCAGGTAATCATGAACCTGATCTTTACATACAGCGGGAGGGACTTTTCTCCCCCAGTCCCCATCCTGCTGTCCATCCATTCGAGAGGTGTGGGAAGAGAGGTTGTCATTGAAGACTGAGGCAAATATGTTGTTAAGTACCTCAGTCTTCTCCTCATATGTTGTTACCAGTTTACCAGTGTTGTTTATCAGGGGCATACACCTTCTTTGACCTTCCTTTTCTGATTAATGTACCTGTAGAAGCCCTTCCTGTTCTTCTTTGCATCCCTTGCCAGGTTCAGTTCCAGCTTTGCCTTTGCCTTCCTCACTCCATCCCTGCACAACTGAACTTGATCTCTATACTCTTCCCAGGTTACCTGTCCTTGTTTCCACTGCCTGTGCGTTTGCTTCTTGCCTTTTAGTTTGACCAGCAGTTCCCTTCTCAGCCATGCCAGTCTCTTGCCTTCCTTAACTGATTTCTTGCTCCTGGGGATTGCCAGCTCTTGCACTCTATAGACGGCTTCCTTAAAGATCTGCCAGCTCTGTTCCACTCCCTTGTCCCCAAGGGCAGTCTCCCAGGGAATCCCACTGACTGTCTCCCAGTACCATATGCCGCGGTCCGAAAGGGGGGAGGGGAAATGGGGCCGCGACACAGCACGGATCCGGGACACAAAGGTGGGATGCAGGTAGAATCTTTATTCCAGCGCGCAGGAGGTTTTTTATCAGCTCCGGAGGGGAAAAAGCCAGAACATAGGGCGGAGCAGGAGACAGACAAGCGGGGGGACAAACCAGGATAGGGACACGGGCAAAAGGGGAGGAGTGCAGGAGGAACCAGGGAGGGAAAAGGGCGAATGGGGGATGTCTCCTGCTGCAGCTTCTCCAGCCAATCGGCAGAGAAACAGAGGAGCAGGGAGGTGAACAAGCCGGGACATGCCCGGAAGATACAAATTCTGGGGAAACATACAATGTATATATATATAATAACTATAAAGTCTGCATCATAAAGTCCATTCAATTGCTGTACATATTGTCATGGTTTGAGCAGCCTCAAAATCCAATTCTGATTCCTAGCCCCCCTCCCACATCTCAACCCCATGTGAGATGGGTTTTCCAGACAAAAACACAAGACTCAATATGGGGGAAAAGGAATATATTACAATGACTATACACATAAATAAATACTATAATACATTACATATCATCTCTACCATGACAATAATATTTACAGTGGGCCAAATCTCTTCTCCCTCCAAATAAAAGTCCAGGAGAGAAGAAGAAGAAAAGACCCCTTCCAGTCTCTCAGCAGCAGGTCTCTCTCTAGGCAGCAGGCTCTCTTCTTCTCTTCCAGGCAGAAGCAGTTTCTGGCTCTCTGCCAGCACACACGAGGGAGGCCTCCAAGCCTCTCTCGGCCCCCGTCTTCAAACGGGGGTCTTTCCGTGGACTGCGTTTCCCAGGACAAAGGGCGCATCACCACGGTCATATCGCGAAGCACAGGGGTCTTCGCGACAGTCCTTATCCTCAGGGGAATCCAAGCCCCTTCACAGAGCTTCTGTGCTCTGACTCAAAGATGGCTGCCAGCTTCTCTGAAGCCTGGCAGCAGGGGGGGCCAAGGTCACCCCACACGTACACATTCCTTTGGCCGTCCTGCCTTATCCCTCAGGAGGCCATGAGCTTCTTAGCTCCTCTCAGCAGTGCATACTGCACTCCAAGACTCTTCAAGTGAGTCCAATCATCCTCCTCTCTCTCAGAGGAGTCTCCAAGGGAGTTTGGGGGTTTTGGTTATTTAGTTCTTACCCCCGAAACTCTGTCTCTGCAGTGGTCTCGATTCCCTTCCTGGTGCAACTTTTCCTTTCCTTCAGACAGATCTCTGTCTGCCTAGGCTGCATGCCGGCTTCTGCTGCTTACTTCGGTCCTTATCAGTTGGCTCTTTGCCACTGCTCTCCTCTGTCCACTGCTGCTCCGTCGCCGCTCCCGGCGTCTCTCACTGCTGCCTACCGGGGAGAAAACTCCCCCAGCTCCTAGCCACAGGCACTCAGTCCAGCTTAACACTGTTCCGAGTCCCTGCAGCCCCCCAACCGGGGGCTGGGGGGGGGGCAGAGCCCCTCAAGGGGCCGGAGCCCCTTCTTCGTGGTCTCTACAACATGGCCACCACTTCTTCCAACAAGAAGAACCACTGCTTCTTTTCCGGTGGAGAGAGATATGTTTATATTTTGCAGGAGCACTGATTGGGTCAAACCCCAAGGGTCACCACCCCCTGGGGGTTACCACTTTCCTAGTTTCAGGGGGAAAAACCTGGCTCAAACCACTACAATATTTTTCCATTTCTGGAATCATTCCCATTCCGATTCTTGGTCCTCGACAACCATACCCCCTCTGGTAGGGCTGTCTACTACCTGGCACAAGAAGTTATCCTGCATGCATTCCAGGAGTCTCCTGGATTGCCTGCAGCTCTCTGTGCTACTTTCCCTGCATATGTTGGTGTTGTGGTTTGGGTCCCCCAAAAATACAATTTCCAAACTCCCCACAATTTGTTTCAATGTGAGAGAGAGTTTTCAGACATAACACAACTACTAGCATGGGGAAATTATATTAGAATTTATTACTAACACAATAAATACTATAATACATGTATATACAACAATCCTAACTATCTCTCCTATGGTAAAGCAATATATTTACATAGATCAAATCCCTCCTCTCCCTCCAATTAAAAGTCCAGAAGGAAAGAAGAAGATCACTTTCAGGGCAGCACAATCTCTTCTCTTCCAAGCAGCAGTTTCACTTTGTCGTAGCTGGAAAATCTCTCTCTCTCTCTTCATTACAACGCAGGGGTTTTTTCTCACCCCTCTGGGCCCTTCGGCTCCAGCCAAAGGTCTCTCCCATGGGCTGCAAAGCAGGGACAAAACTCGCCTTATCACGGTCATATCCTGTGAAAGTCCCTTCCTTGGGGGGTCAAGTTCCCCTGAGTCAGAACATTTAGGGGCTCTCAGCTCAGTTTTTGCCCCAAGCGTTCTAAGAGCTCCTTTGCTCCGTCTCTGCTGCAAACGTGGCAGGGGAGGCCACTTCCCCCGCATTCCTTGGTCTGACTGTCCTGGTCCAGCTCACAGGATGTCTCAGAGTTCTTAGCTCCTCTCTCTTTCTCTCTAGCTGCTGCATTTCGGAACTCCCTTCGAATGGAAGCCCACCCCTCCTTCCAAAGGAGGGTCTAAAGGGTTTTGTGGAGTAATTCAGTCTTACCCCAAAACAGTCTCTACTGAGTTTTCTTTGCTCTGTTGCTGGCTCTCTCTCTCTCTCTGTCGGACATCTCTGTCTCTCAGCCTGGCTATGTGCCATGTTGCTGCTTCCCGGTTATCTTCTCTTGCTCTGTAGAATTTCTCTGTATAGTCCTCTGGCTAGAAGCCAGTCTTAGCTCCAGCCATTCCGTGCTGCCTCCACCGCCACTCCGGCGTCTTTCTGCTGCCCACTCACAGTGGAGGAACTCCCCCCAGCCTTTGTCCACAGCACCTGGTCCAGTTTTAACACTGCGCCAGGCCCCCCACAGCCCGGTCGGGGGCTGGGGGCCTTGGCCCCCAGCAGGACTCACTGGCCCTTCTCTCTAACACGTGGTGTCTCAAGTCATGGCTGCCTCTCCTCCAGCTATGTATCAGGTCTCCTTTTCCGGTCTGTTGTAATATGTTAATTTCACAGGGGCGAACCTGATTGGCTCAACACCAAGAACACTACCACAGTTGGGGTGGTCGAAATTCCCCAGCAGGACAAGAGCCTGTGAGCATGATGCCTCCTGTATCTGGAGCAAGACAGTTTCGTCAATGGGCTCTGCTTGATCAGGTGGCCTGTAGTTAGACACCAACCGCAAGGTTCCCTTTGTTGCCTCAGTCTCTGATTCTTACCTACAGGCTTTCAACCTGCTCATGGCTGTTCTTCACAGACAGCTCTTCACACTCAATTCACCTCCTGATGTAGAGGGCAACCCCTCTGCCTCTCCTTCCTCTCCTGTTTCTTCTGAACAGCCTGTAGCCATCAATAGTCGCATTCCAGTCATGGGATTCGTCCCACCAAGTTTCAGTAATTGCAGCAAGGTCATAGCTTTCCAGCAGCACAGTGGCTTCTAATTCCTCCTGTTTGTTGCCCATGCTGTGTGCATTAGTGTAAAGGCACCTCAGCTGGGCTCTTGGCCGTGTTGCCTTCCTAGAGGAACACCCCTTAATTCCTTTGAGATAATTTCCTGGTGTTTCCTTGTTGGTTTGTATTAGCTTAGGAGTCAATGGCTTGTCCCCATAAGACTGAATGTGTTCCAGTGTGGCCAGCTGTAGCGGGTTGACCCTGGCTGGATGCCAGGTACCCACTAAAGCCACTCTCACTTCCCTCTGCAACTGGACAGAGGAGAAAAAAAGCAACTAAGGATTCATGAGTTGAGATAACAGCTGGGAGAGGTCAGCTACTGATTACCTTCATGGGCAAAACAGACTCAAAGTGGGGATATGTGCTGGTTTAAAAGTTAACCAGCAAGGGAAAATGAACTCAATTCAAAAGAGAGATTTATAAGTCAGAATAACAATTTATTAAAATAATGCAATAAGTACAATTATACAGACAGACAATTGGTTTTAACCCACAAAACCCAAATGTATAACCCAGCACCCTGGGGTATGAACAAAAGTGGTGTACCTTGGCCCACCCCCGAGTCCAAAGCAAAGGGAGAGGGGATAAACCTGCTGGTGGGAGAGCTGCTGCAGTCTGGTCAGAAGTGGTGATTGCAGTCCAGTCGAGGGTGGTGGTCCCAGTCTGGTTGAAGGCGGTGGTCTGCAGTCTAGTTGAAGGCAGTGGTCTGCAGTCTAGTTGAAGGCAGTGGTCTGCAATCTTCCTCTGGATCCCACGAGAGGTGGCAAGGTTCTGAAACTCCCAGTTATATACTCTCCAGTATAGGCGGGAGTGCTCAGTCCCTCCCTCAGAGTAGGGAATTCCATAAAAGGGCATGCGGATGCTCAGTCCCTCCTCCATAAAAGGGTATCAGAGCGGGGAATTCCATATAAGGGTATCAGAGTGGGGAATTCCATAAAAGGGTATCAGAGCAGGGAATTCCATAGAAGGGTACAGGAACATCTTCCCACCTTGCAGGCCTCTACTGACAACAGTTTTTGGGAAATGGCATGGAGGCTATAGAATACACAGTTTTGGGTTACACCCATCCAGTGATGAATTGGTCCCAGCCGTTCTAACCAGGACAGGATAGTACTTAAATTTATTACTAACAGGATAAGAGCCAAAGAGTGAGAAATAAAACAGTCTTAAAAACACCTTCCCCCCACCCCTCCTTCCTTCCATGTTCTCCCTTCTCCCCCTCAGCGATGCAGGAGGACAGGGAATGGGGGTTACGGTCAGTTGTTGTTTCTGCTGCTGCTCAGGGAGAGAAGTCCTTCCCCTGCTCCCATGGGGTCCCTCCCACGGGAGACAGTCCTTGATGGACCTCTTCGGCGTGAGTCCATCCCTCGGGCAGCAGTTCTTCCCAAACTGCTGTCCTGTGGGTCACTTCTCCATGGGGTGCAGTCCTTCACGAATGAGCTGAACCAGCGTGGGTCCCCCACAGGAGCCACAAGTCCTACCCAAGAAAAACCTGCTCCAGTGTGGGCTTCCCTCTCCACAGGCTGCAGTTTTCCGGCAAGACCCTGCTCCATCTTGGGCCTCCCACAGGATCACAGCCTCCTTCATGCATCCACCTGCTCCAGCATGGGCTCCTCCATGGGCTGCAGGTGGGTCTCTGCACCCTGATGGTCGTCCATGGGCTGCAGGGGGACAGCCTGCTCCACCATGGTCTTCACCACAGGCTGCAGGGGCCTCCGCTCCGGCATCTGGTGCACCTCCTCCCCCTCCTTCTGCACTGACCTTGGTGTCTACATTGTTGTTCCCATGTTCTCACTCCACTCTTCCCTGGCTGGAATTCTTTTCTGTGCAATACCTTTCTGTTCTAAAATATGTTATCACAGAGGCGTTACTATTACTTCTGATTTGCTTGGCCTTGGCCAGCGGCAGGAATCCTGTCCTGGAGCCGGCTGGTATTGGCTCCACCAGACAGGGGAAGCTTTTAGCAGCTTCTAACAAAAGCCACCCCTGTAGCCCGCCCCCTCTACCCAAACCCAGCCACAGAAACCCACTACACCAGCACACTTCAGAGTCAGTGGGGTGTAGATGCATTTCAGCTGGGCTATTGATTTCACCCCTTCATTCATCTCTGCTGAGCCTGTTCTTTTCTCCTTCCCCCTTCAAACCTAGATTAAAGCCCTCTCAATCAGCCCTGGCAACTCACAGGCTAGAATCCTTTTCCCTCTTTTAGACAGGCAAACCTCATCTGTCTCCAGCAGGCTTGGTGCCATATAAACCACCTCATGATCGAAAAAGCCAAAATTCCACCAATGGCACCAGTCTTTAAGCCATGTGTTGACGAGGTGGGTTCTCCTCTTCCTTTTGGCATTCTTTGCTGCTACCAAAGGAATCAAGGAAAACACCACCTGTGCTCCTGTCCCTTCAACCAGTCACCCCAATTCTTTGAGGTCCTTTTTGATTGCCCTAGGACTTCTCTCATCAACCTCATTGCTGCCAACCTGGACAACCAGCAGTGGGTAATAATCAGAGCGCTTAATTAGTCCAGGGAGTCTTCTGGTAATATCTCTCACCCAGGCCCCAGGGAGGCAGCAGACTTCCTTGTGGGGTGGGTCCAATTGGCATACTGGGCCCTCGGTTCCCCTCAGAAGGGAGTCGCCCACTACAATTACCCTTCTTTCTTTTTTAACACCCATAGTTGTGGGTGACTGACTTGTTCTGGGCAACCCTCCAGATAGACCTTCACCTCTGTTATCATTTGCCTGACCCTTGAGTTCCAGAGCCTCATACCTATTCTGTAAGGGCATTTTGGGAAGGTGAGGGAGGCCAGGAGGAGATTCTCCTACAACCCCAAGCAGGGACCTGTTTCCATTCCTCCCCATCTTTTAGGTCCCCTCCTTCTGCCTGATGGCAAGAGGGTCGGGGCTCCTCTGACTCTTGCCAAGCTTCCGTCTGCTGCATTTCTCTCAGGGATGGAAGGGTGTGACTCCACCAGTCTGTTTTTCTCACACTCCCTGACACTCCTCAGCCTCTCCACTTCCTCTTTAAGCTCTGCCACCAGGCTGAGCAGATCATCCACCTGGTCACACCACACACGGGTGTCATCTCTGTTGTCCTCTGATATTACTGTCAGGAGTACATGAGTGTTGCTTAAATGGTGCATTGTTTCAAAGGAGAGCATGTGCACCTGGTAGAGCTTAAAGTATACATTTTTACGAAAATGTTGGTAGGCAGTATATTACTGAGGTGTAACTCTATATAATTTTATGTAGTGAGGCAAGATTTAGTGGGGGGGTTATTTCCTTCTTGGTTGATCTAGTTTTTATGAAGTTTCAATAATAAAGTATTTTTCTTCTGGCATTATTCATATAGAAGTAGATCTGGCAACAGGTCACTCTCAAGACATAAGGACAGACGCAAATCCAGAAGTCCCCTGAAAAAACGGTCTAGATCTAGGGAAAGGTGGAAATCAAGAAGTCGGTCTTATTCTCGGTGAGTTTCATTCCTCAGAAATTAAACTGTTCTTAGCACATGGTACAAAGTTTTTGAAAAAATCTAACAAACCTTTTAGGTAATGGCAAAGAATGGAATCTCTAAATGCTTTAGCCTGTCCCTAGGCTTTGTTCGTGGAACAAAAGAATAGAAAGTAATTTTTTTGTGCTGAGTGTACTGGTTTTGGCTGAGATATAGTTAATTTTCTTCATAGTAGTTCATATGATGCCTACAGGGGTTAAACTACAACAATGAGGTACCTAAACTTTGATAGCAAAGTCTAGTCTACATTTATACCAACATCAAGCTGATTGAAATTAGGTAACTTTAATTGCCCGACTTGAACCAATGAATTAGTTATGTTCTGTGTAGCCTGTGCTACAAAAAAAGTGGATAATGCTTCTTCAGCTTTGTCAACAGTTATAGTTTGGATTCATGCTGAACTTGATCCTGCATTCTGAGAACATGTATAAAGTTTTTGTGCACGGGATTTTATTTTTGCCTTTGGCTATTTCATATTGGCCATACACTGCTGTAGGCACAGATGCATATGTCTGTTATGTGACATATTTACATTTCTGCATCTAATACACCTATATTTTACCTAGTCTATTAATTTTTAAGTCTGATTGTCTAATTATTTAACTGTGAAATTCCATAAAAATAATTCCTTTATCTCCTTGGATGATAATTTAATTTTCTGAGGGGTAAAATAGTGAATAATCACAAGACAAAAGTGCCTGTAAAAGTCACTTCATGAATAGAAGCCTTGGTACTTTTCTTTCTGTTTCATCTCTTTAATTCCCCTGACTCATTTAAAGGGAACTTCATACTTAGGTTGTGCAGTTGTGTCTTGTTTTCTGAGGAGAAAAGTTTTGTGGGAAAGAGAATTGCAGATCTGTGGACCTCAGTGGGAACAGTTAGGTGGTAGGCTACATAACTGGGCTTCTTTGATGGATCCTTTTGACTCCATTGCTGTTTTCTGGAACTTCTTGAGATATCTGCTCACTGGAAGGGGCAAATCCAATGAAATCTCTGTGATAAATAACTGGAAAATGCTTCTTGGGTCATTTTGAAACCCCTTGCTATTGCAGGGATTGTGTGCTGATTCATCTTCATGATCATACATTCCTTCTGTGAGACATCTAAAAAGGTATTTGCCAAAACCTGATGGGAACCAAAATCTTCAGGTCACAGACCATGAAACAAACCTACTAATTATTAGCCAGACACTTGTTCCAGTGAAGAAAGGTGGGGGCTGTGTGTATATATATCCTAGAGGCAGGTCTAGGAGTCATGTGTCTCCTTTGTTAGAAAGATGGTTGAGTCTCATGCTTCCAAATAATCCTTTATCAAAATGTAATCTTCCAGCCAAAGCTGTGATCTAAATGTGTGTTGTTTTGGGCACCATAATGTAAGAAAGATATAAACCTATTTGAAAGTGTCCAAAGGAAGGCTACAAAGATGATGAAGGGTCTAGAGGGAAAGCCATATGAGGAGTGGTTGAGGTCACTTGGTTTGTTCAGCCTGGAAAAAAGGAGACTGAGGGGAGACTTTGTCACAGTCTACAGCTTGCTCACAAAGTGGAGGGGCAGGCACCGATCTTTTTTCTCTGGTGACCAGTGACAGGACCTGAGGGAACAGCATGAAGTTGTGTCAGGGGATATTTAGGTTGGATATTAGGAAAAGGTTCTTCACCCAGAAGGTGGTTGGGCACTTGATCAGGCTCCCCAGGGAGTTCAAGAAGCATTTGGACAATGCTCTCAGGCACATGGTATGATTCTTAGGGTTGTCTTGTGCAGGGCCAGGAGTTGGACTTTGATGATCCTTGTGGGTCCCTTCCAACTCAAGATATTCTATGATTAATAAATTTTTATTTGACTTGACTACTAGAACATCTAGTGGAATTTTTCTCTCTGTTTTTATGAACATGTATCATTCTCCCTATCCCAAAGCAGCTGACTTGTTCTGTTACCTTGCTTCTGTTTTTATGGTCTTACTGATTTTTCAATAATTTTCAAATTCCTAGTGACATTACAGATAATTGAATTGTCTTGGTTGAGTTTTGACCTTACATCTACCTTTTGAGGGAATGTGGTGAAATTTTATCCCTGTTTTTTTGTTTCTGTGTATTAACTGATGTTGGATTTCCAAGCAGTTACAAGATGTTTATGTGAGAGAACATCATAGAATAAAGACTTCAGTCAACTGTCATTATTCACATGGGGGTGGTTAATCTGCAGTCTATTTTACATGGACACATATTTAGTAAAGAATGAATTTACAAATTGTAAAGTTTGTCTTACTCCTGACAAAATGTGGGAGATTTATGTATGAATGGTAACGTAGCTGTGAGGTGAAAAGACATATTCTTTCAAAGTGTAATAATATCACTTTGAAGATTACAGTTTGATTTGATTTTTGCCCCCTCTTCCCCAGTTTGATTTCCAAATTTTTCCTATCTGTATAGCCTCTCCCTCATGGTAAACAGGGGTGACAAATGAAAATTTGTAATAATTACTATTTTTCAACAGAAACACCTATTTTCTCTTGAAAAAGTAATGTATGTTGAAGAGTTAGTTGTAATTTTTATTGGAAAGTTCAAATATTAGTTAATGAATTCGTGTTTGACTTTTCACAGGGACAAGAAAAGAGACAAAGAAAAGGTCAAGGAAAAAGAGAAGGCCAAAGAAAAGGAGAGAGATCGAGACAAAGAGAAGGAGAGAAACTGGGACAGAGACAAAGAAAGGGAAAGAGAGCGAGATAAAGAAAGAAACAGGGATAAGGACAAGGAGAAGGACCGGGAGAGAGAGAAAGAGCGGCATAAAGATCGAGAGAGAGTCAGAGACAAGGATAGGGATAGAGACAGGGATAAGGATGCGGACAAAGATAAGGACAGGGACAAGGACAGGGAAAAGGACAAAGATAATGAGAAGGAAAAAGACAGAGAAGAGGTAGACCAGAACAAGGAAAAAGATGATGTTATGAAAGAGAGGGAGAAGGACAGAGATAAGATTAAGGACAAGGAGGGAGATAAGGACAGAGGGGAAAAAGAGAAGGACAGAGACAAAGAAAAGGAGAAAGATGAGAAGAAGGAGAAGAAGGAGCGAGAAAGAGAAAAAGAGAGAGATGATAAAAAGAAGAAAGAGAAGAGATCCAGAACACCCCCAAGAAGCTATAGCTCTTCAAGAAGATCTCGTAGCTCCAGCAGGTTTGTTTGGAATTTTTTAATGCTTTTTTGGACTTGTCAGTACAGTGATGCACCATGTAAAATGCACATCCTAATTTTTATGTATCAATATCACCATGTCACTTACTAAGTCAATTTGTATTCATTCTATTTTTTAGATTTCCCTATAAAATAAGATCTATTACTAAGAGCTCTATATGATGCGTGATAGAAAATAGTTTCTCGTTGGGCAACTGGTACTTGCCTTTCACATAACTGTATAGTGTAGTCCTTGAGGACAGTAAGTAGATGGTTCTTATGCCATTTCTCTCTGTTGGAGCTGTCCTAAAGTTATGATACAGGAAAATTAAACATCATCTTTGTCCTGATGAAAGTTTGAGTCACTGGTACCTAGTTTCTTGGTTACTTACATACTGTACAATGTTGGTCTGTAAAGCAATTTGTTGGGTTTATAAACAGTTGGGTGGTAGTATTTGCCACTTGACCACCTTAAGGATGGCGAGCAATGAATTTTCTTGGCTGGATGGCTGAACAGAAGGAAGCAAGCATGTCACTTGGCTGACTAACCATTCAGAAAATAAATGTATGTATCTCAGTTGGAAGATAAGTATACCTTGTTTAGCTGGTTAAATGTCCAGATACAAGTAAAAATTAACCTTTCTTAACCATGCTGATAGTAAACAGGAAAGTAGTCAAGGTTAATCTAGCTGTTGTTTTTGCCTCTGAGGGAGGGTAAACTGGGTGGAAGTCTGGGTAAATTCTATCCAGCAAAAGGAGACTCTGAGATTAATTATAAGCTCTGTAAGTAGACTAACTCGGGCAAATTCTAAAAGCATAGCAGCTAACTTAAGTTCAGAAGCTTTGGTGGAAAAAGTCCTTTCCAAATACCTCAGCAATTATGGAGTTCAATAATATCATGTGTCAAATTCAGATAGCAAATTTTATCTGTTACCTTGAGAGAACAAAATGCTGGATGAATTGGAAAAAGTTGTACGTATTATAATTGCTTCCCTGGAAAAAAGCAAAATTTTCATAACCCTCATAATTCAGGAGTTCGTGGTTCATATAGTGCAGAAAAGGCTGTAATGGTTTCTGAACATTCTGTTTGGGTTATATGAAATGTCCATGTTGTTCTGGAGGTTTATGGGCAAAATATTGTGGCTTCTTTAAGCATATACAGCTTCCTGTTATAATGCATTGTTAACATTATTTCATGGGTTGAGTATTTGCACAGAGTAGAGGTAGTTCTGTAAGCAATATGGGTCAGCTGGCCTAGTTGTGTCCCCTCTGTTGTGGTTTAGGAATGGTATTCCCCAATTTAGTGTTCCCACTGAAACACTCCAAACCACATGCCACTCACTCACTCCCCCCTCCCCCTTCCCCCTGCAGCAGGCTGGAAGAGGAGAACTGGAGGCACAAAAGGTAAAGATCACAGGTTGAGATAAGAAAAATTTACTGGAAACAGCAATGAAATAAGAAACGAACAGTAACAGCAACAATACTAATAACAATGTGCAAGAAAGAGGCAAATGATTCATGTGTGATTGCTCACTACACGAAGCCCGGTAATACATGAACCACCACCGCGCTACCCCAACAACGAGGTGGTATAGAATAACCGCCCCTCCTGGCTACTGCAAAAATTACCCCTGTCCTGGCCAGAACCAGGACATTACCCACCCATTATTCTATACCATCTACATCATGCCCAGATCCTACACCTTCCAACTGTATACAAACACATAAATATATATATATATATACAGACACAGGTATCATTTCCATAGTTAATGGCTGTCCCTCCAAGATGTCTATTGAGGTCATTTAGTCCATTACTGTGGGTTCTCTCTGTCCTAGATGTCTTCCAGGGAAGGAGGGCTGCTGTGCTGTCAACTGGTTGCAAGCTGCATCAGGACCTCACGACTGGTGTATCTGGAACAGTCCATATTCATTGCCCATGGTAGTTATGGCATACAGTGGCAGTGTCATTCAGCAACCAATATTATACAATTCAACATCACTGTTCTCACCCAAAAATCAAATCCACTTGAGGTACACATCGTGTTTCCCCATCCCTCTGCATTACCCACCAAGTGTCCCCAGGTCCTTGAGCAAAAACAATCCCACAGATGGGTTTGCCTTTGCTTGAGGCAGGACTGATCCAAACTGTCTTCCCTAACATATTCCTCATATGCACCACAGGGACTTTATCCTCTTCTATGGTATGTGGAGGTTTTGATTGGGCAGGGCCAGCTCAATTGGTAGAACCTCTAGTGTTAACTAACCAGGTGGCCTCTGCTAAATGTAAATCCCAATGTTTAAAAGTTCCATTGCCCATTGCTTTCAATGTGGTTTTTAACAGTGCATTGTACCATTCAATTTTCACAGAGGCTGGTGCATGATAGGGAATATGATACACCCACTCAATACCGTGCTCTCTGGCCCGGATGTCTATGAGGCTATTTTTGAAATGAGTTCTGTTGTCCAACTCAATTCTTTCTGAGGTGCCATGTCACCACAGGACATGCTTTTCAAGGCCACAGATGGTGTTCTGGGCAGTGATGTGAGGCCCAGGGTACATCTCCAGCCATCCAGTGGTTGTTCCCACCATTGTCAGCATGTAGTGCTTGCCTTGGTGGGTCTGCAGGAGTGTGATGTAATTGATCTGCCAGGCCTCTCCATATTTATATTATGACCATCACCACAGAGGCTTTACCCGCTTGGCCTGCTTGATCGCAGTACATGTTTCACAGTTCTGGATAACCTAGGAGATAGTGTCCATGGTTAAGTCCACCCCTCGATCACAAGCCCATCTGTATGTTGCATCTCTTCCCTGATAACCTGAGGCATCATGGGCCCACTGAGCCAGAAATAATTCACCCTTATGTTGCCAGTGCAGATCCACCTGAGACACTTTAATCTTGGCAGCCCAATGCACCTGTCCATTGTTGTGATGTTCTTCAGTAGCCCGACTCTTGGGTACGTGTGAATCTACATGATGTAATTTTACAGCCAACTTCTCTACCTTGTCAGTGATGCCTTGCCACAATTCAGCAGCCCAGGTGGGTTTACCTCTGCACTGCCAATTGGTCTTTTTCCATTGTTCTAGCCAACCCCACAGAGCATTTGCTACCATCCACGAGTCAGTGTAGAGGTAGAACGCTGGCCGTTTCATTCAGCAATATCTAAAGCCAGCTGGATGGCTTTCAGCTCTGCAACCTGACTTGATACATCTTGTCCCTCAATAGCTTCTGTGACTCGCTGCATAGGACTCCATTCATCACCTTCCATTTTCGATGTATCCCTATGATATGGCAGGAACCGTCAGTGGAGAGAATGAACTGATTTGGTCTTGTACTTCCTCTTTTGGACAGGGGCAACTTCTTCTGGCTTGGGTTGCCCTTCTAGCTTAACTACAACCTGAGTGGCCATGGTGTCTGTTATTTTGTTTCCTTTCCTTTCCTACCGAAGGTGCTGTACCATACCAAGCAGTGTTCGGTAGGCAATGGCCAGGGCCCAGCATGTCACAGTAAGATGCCCCTCTCTGGAGCTGCCACAGCATTTTTCCTTCACAGATCTTATCACTTTAATAGGGTCTTGAAGTTGTTCAGGGGTGAACTTTCAGACCATTAGAGGAGAAAAATTCTCCAAAAACTGGCCCATGTCCTCCCACATTCCATGCCAGTCAAGGTTATCCACCCCTGGGGCAGGCCTCTGGAAAACTTCCCTAGAAATCTTGGTCCTGTCTCCAAACACGAGGTAGACCATACTGAGGAAACCTGGCAGACTGTGCTGGTTTAAAGGTAAACAGGCAGGATAAATGAACCCAACTCAAAAGAGATTATAAGTCAGAGTTACAATTTAATAAAAATAATACAATAAATACAATTATACGGACAATTGGTTTTAACTCACAAAATCCAGATGTATAACCCAGCACCCTGGGGCATGAACAGAATGGTGTTCGTTGGCCCCTGTGCTGAGCCCCACGTGGTCCCCCTGAGTCCAAAGTAAAAGGAAAGGAAAACCTGTTGGTGAGAGTGCTGGTCACACTCTGGTCGAGAGTGGTGGTTGCAGTCTGGTCGAGGTTCTGGTCCTCCTGGATCTGACGAGTGGGGCCAGAAGTCCCAAGACCCCAAGATTATATACACTCAGGTTCAAGTGGGAATGCCCATTACCTCCCCCAGGGTGGGGAGTTCCACAGTGGGTGATTGTGAGTCGTGAGATATTTTTGGAATCCTTGGTGGCCCATTAGCAGACATGACCCCTCAGGCTGGGTGTGGAGGTGCTAATGACTCCCTGGAGGGGAGTTATCACACCTGAGTCATTGGTGTGAGGATAGGAACATCCTCCTATCTCACAGGCTTCTTAACACCCAGCTTATAGCCTGAGGGGTCAGGTGTGCTCTGGGCAGCTGCTGCAAATGGTCTATTGTTAACAGTTCCTGGGAAATGACATAGAGGATGTAGAATACACAGTTTGGGTTACACCCACACAGTGATGAACTGGTCCCAGCTGCTCTAACTAGGACACAGACACAGCAACAAGATAATGCTATCCCTAGCATTCCCTAGAGGGAATTCAACCTTTTCAAAAGCTTTTGTAGCAGACCTGAAGGAGAAAGGGGCCAAAAGCTGGGAAAAATCACCCCTCAGAAAGAATTGAGTCAGACAATGGAACTCATTTCAACAATAGCCTAGTCACCACCTGGGCTAAAGAGTAAGGTATTGAGTGGATATATCATATCCCCTATTATGAACCAGCCACTGTGAAGCTTGAATGGTGTAATGGACTGTTGATAACCACTTTGAAGGCATTGGGTGGGGGGACTTTCAAGCATTGGGATCAGCACATAGTGAAGGCCACCTGGTTAGTCAACACTAGAGGCTCTGTCAACTGAGCTGGCCCTGCCCAATCAGAGCCCCTTCAAACCATAGATGAAGTCCCTGTAGTGCACCTGAGAGGTATGTTAGGGAAAACAGTTTGGATTAGTCCAGCCTCAAGCAAAGGCAAACGCATCCGTGAGATTGTTTTTTCTCAAAGGACCAGGTTGCACTTGGTGGGTAATGCAGAAAGATGGGGAAACACAATGTATTCATCAAGGGGACCTAATTTTTCGGTAAAACTGTAACATTGTACCTATATGTGTACATATATATATGTATGTACAGAGTTGGAATGTGTGTATATCTGTATGTTTATAGTTTAAAGGTGTAAATCCAGGCACGACGTGAATGGTATAGAATAAGGAGTGGATAATGTTATGGTTACAAGCCAGGGAAGAGAGTTATAATGATGAATATTCATACCATTATGTCATCTGAAGGAGGCCGCCCCCCCTTCCAGCGTGGAGAGTAAAGAGGAGGGGCGGTTTTGCCACGGGTAAAAGATGTTTCTGGGGTGTCAGCTGCACCTGGAAGCCGTGCCTTCCTGAGCGGGACAGCAGAAAAGCCGTGCTGGGAACCGGAAGTGTGCCATCTTGCCTCAGTTGCCAAAGCGGTGTGGACTGTACCCAAAAAACCCATGGCAAAACTTTGTCTCCCAATGTTCCTCCTCCCGTTTCTCCCCCGGAGCACTAGTATGGAGTTGCGGTGCAGAAGCGGACAGCTCCAAGGTACAACTGAGCCAGTCAGAAACTTGTCTGCTTCGCTCACTGCTCACCCGGTGTGGGACGGCTTCACCCCTCCCCCACTCCGCTTTGCTCGCTGCTCGCCTGGTGCAGGACAGCTGTACCCCTCGCTGTTCCAAAGCCAGGGAACAAAGAGACTTCAAACTGGAACCACCACTGCAGTTAAGACCTGAAGGAGGTGGTTGGTGGGGAAAAAACCCTATGTCACTTTGTTTCGCCTTTGTCCCCAGGGGACCACGTGGGTGGTGGATTCCCCTCTTTCTGGGTAAACCATTTCCTCTATATCTTTGCACTTACTGCTATTTCCTTTTAGTAAAATGTGGTGGTTTAGAAAACAGGAATTTCAAAAAGCTAATTTTAAAAGGTTTGCTACAATTTGTTCTAATGTGAGAGAGAAGTTTTCAGACATACACAACTTAGTATAGGGGGAGGGAAATATATTACAATTTATTATTAACATATATACATATATATATATATATAACAATTTTAACTATCTCTTCTATGGTGAAACAAAATATATTCATAGATCGTCTCTCCTTTCCTTCAAAAAAGAGTCCAGAAAGAAAGGAGAAGAAGTCCTCTTTTCACTTTCAGGCCACAGCTCTTCCAAATTAATTTCTGTGGCTCTTGGAAGTGTCTCTTATTTTTAAGGCAGCAGTTTTGATTTGTCGCAGCTAGAATTCTTCTTTCTTCTGCAGCACGAAATGCAAGGGATTAAAGTCCTTATCCCCTGCTCTCGCTTCGCGGAGATTCTGGTCCCCGGGGAACGAGCTCTTGGGGATCTCCACCCCTCCTTCCCGGGGTCAAAGAGTTCTAAGGCTTTTAGTTTAGTTCAAGTTCTTACCCTAGAACTGAGTCCAACTGACTCTCTCTCTCTCTGTCTGCTCTGTTCTCAGATTCACTGGTCCCATTTGCTGCTGCTGCCGTCCCTTTCGCAGGGGCCTCTTTGCTCCAGCTGCTGCAGGGTCCAGCCAGCTTCTCAGCACCCCTCCCCCCCACGGTGGGGAAAGGCAGTGAGGCCGGCTGGAAAAACTCCTGGGGAGTTTAACTCCTGCAGTCCTGGCTGGGCCAGGACAACGGGGGCCCAGGGGCTCCCCCAAACCCGGGGGGGGAGACTCCCCTCGGCACTTACATGACTGTATGTTGCAACCACCTCTCCAAAGGGCCATGGCTCATCAACCTGGCCCGCTCCAACCCAGGGGGTCTTCCTGATCTTTTGGGGTCCCCCTCGGTCACTAACTTCAGGGGGCTTCAGTCAGTAGCTGTGCTGCTCCCGCCCCCTGGCCCCATGCCACACGTGGCGCTTTCAAGGTATGGCTGCTTCTCCTTCTAGCTATGCAGTTAAAAATTAACCTCTTCTCTTCCGCTTCTGTGAGCATGTAATTTTCACGGCGCATGAGCTTTCAATTGGTCCAGTATTAAAAACAATACGCCCTGGGGGAAAGGCCTTTTTTCAAACCACCAGTGTTATATTTTCACTTTTAACCTCCACGCATCTTTTTTTTGTCCCTCTATAAAAGGGAAGTCATCTTATTGGAGTTCCTGCCTTCCAATATTTGTCTTTAAACAAACACATGCTAGAACTGTGTGTTTCCTGGGTGACCTGGAACCAGTTTGTTGAGTATCCATCCTAGGAGACATTAAAAACCTGACTGGACATAGCCCTGATTAACCGCTGTACCATGAATCCTCTTTTGGGAGGGTGGGGATCTGGACTAGGTGGTCTCTGGAGGGCTCTTTCAACCTCAATAATTCTGTTACTCTGAAAATTATTTTTCAATAGGTTGGGGTATCAAGTCCCAGTTAGTTTGTATTTAGGGGTGTATGTTTACTTTGGTGATTGACTGCCTAGTTTAATTTCTTTGCAAACCATTCAGGAGAAGATTATTGAACAACCTGGCATCTCAGCTGTTTGGATTTACACTGCAGCATTGAGTTGGAACCATTTTTGAAAATGCAGATCCTTTTTCTGAAGAGTGTAAAATATTGAAAAAAAGTCTTCTAGTCTTTATTTTGGAGAAGGGGTGGAGGTGGAATGGAATATGCGATGCCTTCTAAGAACTAGGTGGCAACTCACCTTGCTTTACTGAAAAACAACATGCAAATGCTAGTAATCAGATGGTAATTTTTGATTCCTAGATGAAGGAAGAGAATCACAGAACCACAGAATATGCTGAGTTGGAAGGGAACCACAAGGATCATCAAGTCCAACTCCTAGCCCTGCACAGGACCATCCCCAAGAGTCCCACCATGTGCCCGAGAATATTGTTCAAACTCTTCTTGAACTCTGGCAGGCTTGGTGCTGTGACCACTTCTCTGGGGAGTCTGTTCCAGTGCCCAGCCACCCTCTGGGTGAAGAACCTTTTCTTAATAGCCAACCTAAACCTCCCTTGACACAACTTCAGGCCATTCCCTCAGATTCTGTCACTGGTCACCTCAGAGAAGAGATCAGTGTTTGCTCCTCCTCTTCCTCTAACGAGGGAGTTGTAGACTGCAATGAGGTCTCCCCTCAGTCTCCTCTTCTCTGGGCCGAACAGACCAAGTGACCTCAGCCGCTCCTCATATGGCTTCCCCTCAAGGCCCTTCACCATCTTCATTGCCTTAATATCTTTCTTATATTACAGTGACCAAAATTGCACACAATATTCAAGGCGAGGCTGCACCAGTGAAGAAGTAGAGCAGGACAATCACCTCCCTCGACCGGCTAGCGATGCTTTGCCTGATGCACCCCAGGACATGGTTGGCCCTCCTGGCTGCTAGGGCACACTTCTGACTCATATTCAACTTGCCATTGACCAGAATCCCCAAGTGCCTTTTTGCAGCACTGCTGAGACACAGATCAGTGGAAGAGGCTCCTTGTCCAAGAGACATCTACAGGCTAGCAAAGGAGATAGGTAGATACTTTGTCCAAAGAAAAGCCTTCTTGATGGCTGAAGTGATATCTTCCTTCATAACCCAATAATGGCCCAACCTGAGGGTGGTAATATCAAGTCCAATCAGCCTTACCCATTAAACATTGTTCGTCTGGGATTTTTTCTTAATTTTTCTTTTTTTACCTAAAGAAGGCAGAGAGATCCCATATATTCCACTGGCAATTTCTGCTGGCATTATCAACTCTCAGATTCCATTGGGGTCAAAACCAAAATTTGTTCCTTAATTAGGATCAAACAATATGAAGAAGCTGAAAGCTAGCTACCTCTCTCTGGTCATAGAATCATGGAATGGTTTGGGTTGGAAGGGACCTTGAACATCATCTAGTTCAAAATCCCCTGCCATGGGCAGGAACACCTTCCACTAGACCAGGTTGCTCAGGGCCCCATCCAACTCCACCTTGAACACTTCCAGGGATGGGGCAGCTACAACTTCTCTGGGCAACCTGTTCCAGTGCCTCATCACCCTCACAGTAAAGAATTTCTTCCTAATATCTAATTTAAACCTACCCTCTTTCAGTTTAAAGCCATTCCCTCTTGTCTTATCCTTACATGCTCTTGTAAATAGTAGGCCCTCTTTATGTACTGGAAGGCTGCTATAAGGTCTCCCCAGAGTCTTCTCTTCTCCAGGCTGATCAGGCCCAACTCTCTCAGCCTGTCTTCAGCCCTCTGATTATCTTCTTAGCCCACCTCTGGACTCGCTCCAACAGGTCCATGTTCTTCTTATGTTGGGGGCCCCAGAGCTGAATGCTGTACTCCAGGTGGGGTCTCACTGTTAAGGAAACCTTCCTGTCTGACCATTCAGGAGGTACTCTGTCAGTCACACTCCCACCACCAGAGACTTTAACTGCTAGGACTGAAGCCCCTTTGCAGCAGGTGGTTACAGTGAGCCAATGGGTGTCCCACTTGACTCCCTACATAGAATCACAGAATTGTTAGGGTTGGAAGGGACCTCTGGAGATTTATCTAGTCCAACCCCATGCCAAGGCAGGGTCACCTAGAGCAAGTTACACAGGAATGTGTCCAGGTGGAGGTTTAATTTCTCCAGAGAGGGAGAATCCATGACCTCCCTGGGCAACCTGTTCCAGTGCTCTGCCACCCTCAATGTAAAGAAGTTCTTCCTCATGTTGAGGTAGAACTTCTTATGTTTTAGTTTATGGCCATTGCTCCTCGTCCTGTCGCTGGGCACCACTGATAAGAGTCTGGCACCATCCTCGTGACACCCGCTTTTGAGATATCTATATGCATTAATGAGATCCTCTCTCAGTCTTCTCTTCTCTAGACTAAACAGGCCCAGCTCCTGCAGGCTCTCCTTGTAAGAGAGATGCTGTAGTCCCCTAATCATCTTTGTGGCCCTCTGCTGGACCCTCTCCAGTAGCTCCTTGTCTTTCTTGTACTGAGGAGCCCAGAACTGGACACAGTACTCCAGATGTGGCTTCACCAAGGCCGAGTAGAGGGGGCAGGATCACCTCCCTCGACCTGCTGGCCACACTCTTCCCCATGCACCCCAGGATACCATTGGCCCTCCTGGCCTCAAGGGCACACTGCTGGCTCATAGTTACCTTGTCATCCACTGACTCCCAGGTCTTTCTCAGCAGAACTGCTCTCTGGTAGGTCAGCCCCCAACCTGTACTGGTACTCGGGGTTATACCTCCCCAGGTGCAGGACCCTACACTTGCCCTTGTTGAACTCATTAGGTTTCTCTATGCCCAACTCTCAAAGTTCCACTGAATGGCAGTACAGCCTTCAGGTGTATCAGTCACTCCCCCCAGTTTTGTGTCATCAGCAAACTTGCTGAGGGTGCATTCTACCTCTTTATCCAGGTCATTGATAAACAAGTTTGTTGTGTTTTTATACACTCCACTCACACCCACTCAGACCAGGTTTCCTTACCAGTTCAACCCCAGGTTTCCTGTAGCACTGTCTCAGACATCTGGTTCCTTAAAGCAATTTATTCATGGCACAGTAACACAGAAACAGTTTGAGCTGGTGCCTCCAAAGAGGGACCCCAAACAACTGAATCTCTTGGGCTTTTATACCCTTCCAGTCTATCTGTGCGATAGTCTGAGGTCTTCCCACTGAGTCCTTGACTCCTGCTGTGTCTCTGAGTGTCCGGTCACCTGGCTGGTGCTACAGGTCCCCTTGCCCTTTGTTATGCAAAGTGTCAGAGCCATTTCATGGCCTCTTCCTGGGGCTCCCGCTATTTCCCACCACCTAGAGCTCAACCTGCAGCTTGTAAAGCAGCTGCACACTGAGCTACCTGCACTAAATGTATTCCTCAACATTCATGAGAGCTGAGTAGAGAGGGAGTTAGTCCACACTACCACCATTCTTCCAAGTACTACTAGTTGGAGACAGGTGTTGAGAAATATCTCTGCCTCAAAGCTTCTGTCTGCCTCAGAATTAAAAAGTTCTAGCAGTGCTAGACCTGATGTTGGTCTAAGACAAATCTTGGAGCAATTCCTAGTGAATTTTATTTAAAGCAACAGGAAGTTGGCTCCAGTCATGAGCCTGTGGAATTTTTCCTTTGAGACAAGAATGTTAGTTCTGTGTATGATTTAGAGTCACAGGATCAGTATCAAAGTTTTCAAACTACTTTTCCTTAAATTCTTTTCCTTAAATTCTGCTGTATTAGTATTCCTTAAGAATGTTAATAAAAACAGGCACACAAAAATCTTTTTGTAGACAAATGTCACATAGAGGTAGGAATGTTATCAGACACAGCTGTAGTTCTTCAACTTGAAATATGAAAAGCAGAAACTGAAAATTAGATTTCATGAATAAACAGTTTCTAGTTGGAACCCAATTACTAGGGCGTTTACTTGATTGCTCACAGATGTGTATGCAAGAAAACAAAATAAAGGGGATGTGCTCAATGTAGACCAAGTGGGAACACTATCAGAATAGTCCCCAATTTAAAAAAATTTCCAATGTCCCCATTTGAAAAAAGCTAATGATAAATGTGACGATGTTCCAAATGAGGTGCATGTTAACCAGTTAACCAGCTGATCAATGATTGTGGGGTTTTTTTCCATGATTTTGAGACCACTTTATATTTTTGTTTACCAAAGATTGAACCAAACTTAAAAGCTTGCTGAACAAAATAGTTACGAACTTTTGTCCCATGCAGCTTCAGGAGATCAGTCTAGATGATACTGTCAGAGTATGAATCCAAATAGTGATACTAGGTATATCTTAATATATCCTTCTGTAATTTATCTAATAACTGTTGTTTTCTTGGCCTCTCTAAATATTAAAGAAAATCAGTGTGAATTGCAAAGCTTGTATGCATAAGTGTATCTTTTGTGGTGTATCTTAAAATGCCTTGTCAATTAGTTTTTAACTTCCCTGTTTTCTTTGATGGTTCTTCCCGTCTGCTTTTCCTGCTCTATGAAGAGGTGATAGGAGTCATCTTTGACAGATAGGTTCTATGTTTATGTTGAATTAAGCTTTTACTTGCTCAATTTTTACTTTATTTTAACATGTGCTTCAGTATGTTTGCAACCATTATTTAATGTTCCATTCTATTCAAGATCAGACTCCGTAATGGCAAGTTCAGCAAATTTCATACATCTGTTTAAAACAACTGTTTTGTAAAATACTAAGAACTCTTCAGTGCGTTATAGAGTGATGCAAAGGTTTGCTGAGCATGAACTGCTAGAAAAACAATAGATATTAACTTTTTCATTTTGATTTTGACAACAGCTTGAGATTCATTTTGCACTGCTTGCTACTAAACCAATACAAATGTTAGCTTATGTATTCAGGAATTAAATTTCAGTCATGCTGAACAGAAATTCCAGTGATCTTAAGCTTGCAATGGTTATTTTTGAAGTTTGTATTGCTCAAGTTTATGCCTTTGTCTTAATATGGCTTTTCATTCAATTGGATTATTTTCCTGACTGAAGAAAATCTTAATACAGGATTAGTGAATTCAGTGTGTTTCCATTGTTATCACATATAAGTACAAGCATGTGAGGATGTCTCAGTTTAATGAGACTGAAGTGTTTTGCTAAGGAGGATGAGTTATGAGGAAGACCAAGCTCCTCCCTCTGAGCATTTGTAAATCCGAAATTAAGAGGCTCCAACTGAGGAAGTGTGGAGAAAGAAAAGATAACAGCCCTTTATTAAAGGATATATGAGTATTAGCAGAACAACAAAAGAACACAAAAACAACTAAACAATAATCCTGTACCCAAAAGTCCCCTTCTAAAAAGGAAACAGTTCAGTACTTTCTGTCTTTTGGTGCAATTCTAACCACAATCGGGAGGGGGCACTGTTGGCTCTCTGGAGGAGCAGAGCCTGCAGTTGCTCGGTGTTGGTCAGCAGGGGACGCTGTTGGGCTCTGGCGGTCACCACATGGGGGCCCTGGTGCACGGGTGAAGCCAAAAATGGATATCTCCCCCCACACACATCAAGAAGGGAAGGGGGAAAAGGGGAAAAAGGGGTTCTTCCCACGAACTCACACTGTCGGCAGCTGACTCCGGCCAGGACTCCCCCAAAGGTTCCTTCGCAGAAGGGTCAAGCCTCTCCGATGAAATCTGAGCAAGTCCAGGCTGGGGGCAGAACAGGGCACAGGATAACAGAGGCGAACTGGGGCCAGAAGCAGTCAGATGACCTGGCTGAAAACCAAGTGAACCCAGAGCCTTTCCACACACACATACCCTGCCTGAGTCAGGACAAAAGTGCTATGCCTGCTGTTTCCGAGGAGAGAAAAAAAACCAACTCCCCCCAGTCTTCGGAGGGCCATCAGCTTGGAATGTGGATCTGCTGGCTAGTTCTTTTGTGTGGGTCAATCATCCAAGGCAAACTGAAACATGAATTTTTTTTGCTTTTTTACTATTACTTACTATTACTTACTTACAGTTCATATATTATTGGTCATATATAATGTTAAATTCAGGGATATTTACTTAGTTGTGTCAGATAATTTTAAGAGCTTTCTGGTTTCATGCAGTTCCTGAGTTTATTATTTTTCTTTGATGATCTTGAATTTCTTGGTCCTCCAGAGAAAGGCGTAAAAGGAAGAGTAGAAGTCTCTCCAAGTCTCCTAAAACAACAAAAAAAAAGTCTTCACAAACTCCTTCTCCAACAAGGTCAGTTTGATATAAACATTAAAATTAATGGGCAGTAAAGGAGGAAAAAGTTATAGTATTTCTGTTAAATTGAAATGTGATATAGAGATCAGTGTTATGTAAGGAGCTAACTCAATTTCTGTTTCTTCTTGGGGTTTTTTTTTGTTGTTTTTTTGTTATGGAAGAATCTCTAGTAATAACTTTCTCAGGAAAAGATCTATTTTTCAATAAGCAGAACACTCAAAGGTGGATGCAGATACATATATTGAAAACAATTTAGGAAGTATTTTCATTGATATACTGCCTTTTCATTAGTCATCTCAGATAATTTCAATTGATCAGTATGATTCAGTTCTAATTTAAAACAGACCAAAAAGCCCTTTATGGATTTGATCTTTCGTATGCTTTCAACTGGAGAGTTTTAAATCTGCTAGCGATGCTAATTTGCTTCAAATCAATAAAAACCCTTCATTGGATACAGATTAATTTGGTTTCCTCTTTTCAAATACCATGTATGCTGAACACATGCATTCTTTAGCTGCCTTCCTTTGTCTTTATGAAGAGGTTTTTATGTTTGAAAGTGACTAAACCTTTCTGAAAGAAAGCAAACCAGGATACCAACTTTCGTATTTATTGTGCAATTTACTGTACAGTACAGTTAGAGTATGCATTGGTAGTACATTTGTTGCTGTTGGATCAAATTCTGATTTGAGTAACAATTTTCTTAAACAGAAACAAGAAAGAAAAAAAAAGAGAAAAAGATAAAAATAATGAAAGAAGAGAAAGGGAATACTCCGCCTCCAAGAAAAAAATTAGTAAAGAAAAAGAGGGAAAGGAGAAATCTGACAAAAGCACCACTACTTTGAAGGTAAGCTGTGTGACCAAGTGATGAGTGCTGTAAATGGAATAATTACTGGAATTTCCTCCCTTCTTTATCTTTCTTTTCCTCACCCTTCTTTTCCCCCTGTTTTGCTTATCAAAGTATTGCCACTTGGTAGAGCTTGTGTGAATAGGTTACTGAAACACTTTGTTTTGGTTTCTCTTTTCTGTTCTGTGCCATATGTTACGAGTTTGCGGGCTGCCTATCTGTATGAGCAGGCATAAAGGAGATTGTACAACTAAGCGTCAGGGTTCAGGGTTAGTTTGCCTGTGTCCTGGTTTAACCCTGGCCAACAACTAAGTGCCATACAGCTGCTTGCTTGCTCACTCCTCCCTGATGGGATGAGGGAGAAAATCAGAAGACAACTTGTGGGTTGAGATAAAGGCAGTTTATTAGGTAAAGCAAATTCTGCACACGCAAACAAAGCAAACCAAGGAATTCATTCACCATTTTCCATCAGCAGGTAGGTGTTCAGCCATCCCCAGGACAGCAGGGCTCCATCATGCATAGTGGTTACTTGGGAAGACAAACACCACTGCTAAGAATGTCCCCCTTTCCTCCTCCTTCCCCCAGCTTTTAATTCCTATGAATAAAATCAACTCTATCCCAGGCAAAACCAGCACAGATTGTCAATCTGAAAAGATTTTTAATAAACTTTCACTCTGCAGTTCAGCCTCTCCCTGGTTGCTTTGGTCCTGGACTGCATATCTGACTCTGCAGGAGTAAAGTTGAAGATTTGAGGAAAGAGTAGTATGGGATTTTTGCCTTGCAAAATAGAAAATGGTGTGATTAAGAAAAAAAACATCTTCAAATGTTTAATCTTAGAATTTGAAAAGCAGCATGCTTCTAAAGAGTAGTTTGTGGTACTCAGAATTGTTCAACTGTTATAAAACAGCTGATTTAGGTGACTGTCCACATGCTTAAGTAACTCAAGAACTCTCTTAAAATTTATCAGTTACCTGACAAAAAATATAAAAGAAAAATTATAATTCTGTTTTATTTAAAAAATATGTTGAAGTCCTAATTTCTGGAGCTGTTTCTCATAGGTGCCATGATGCTGCTTGTTCTGTATTACCTGAATATTGATCATACAGATGAATTTATCGTAATGATTTCTTGAATGACAGGTTATTATGAGTGCCTAACTTCAGCCAATTAAAAAGAAAAGCTTTTTTAAATTAAAAATGATTTGATTTAAAAATTTTTAAAAAAAGCTGACACCTCTATTCTGAACATGGCTGAAACAAGGTGTGTAAAGATTGAGACAATCAAAATACCAGTAGTTGGTTGGAAGTCATATCCTGTAATGCTAAGAGTGATTTTTTTTTAAAAATAACTTTATCTTTTGTAGGACAAAGATCACACTGAAGAGGATCTGAATTCAGAAACTGACAAGGAAGTAGGCAATAGAGATACAGAAAGGACTGATGAAATCAAACTACAACAGAATGGGAACTGTCAACCAAATGATGAAAACCTCTCAGTTAAAATGGAAGAGTTTTAAAGCAAAGAACTCTGACTCAACTAAGGGATGAAATCTGAAGCTTTTTATTTTCCAGAACGAAGAAGAAAATGTCAAAGTAATCAACCTGAACGTGGTGATAGTACTAGCAGCTCTCCCAATTGTAGTGATAGCTTTGTCGACTTCTTGCTATAAAGCAAGAGAGCACCAACCAGTAGTTATACCATGAAAAGGCAGATGCCATCAGAACTATTCATGTCTGAAAACCCATGGTCTCCAAGATGGCTGTACTTATTTGTAAAATGATTTATGTTAAGTTTTGCCATAAGCTGTTACAAATAAGTGGAAACTGAAAAAATGTAAACCTGTACTATCAAAAAAAAAAAAAGCTGAATATATGCATTGAAGATTGTTTAAAATACTGCTTGTTGATGAATTTTGTATTGGTTTACTTTTCTGGTTAAAAAAATCCACAAAAACTTCAATGTGTACTGTTTGATGTGCTTGGAAATGGTGCATAAATATACACACTTCCTTTAGTTGTTGTCCTGGGTTACACAAAAATTCTGGTATTCACCTTTTTCCACCTTTTCTCTTTTTCCCAAATGTGCCTACTAATTTGGACTATGATGGGAACTTGAGATAAGGCTGGTACTATTATCCTAGGAGAAGAATGTATCCACAAGTGTGAAAGACTGGAATGCTGATGACTCAGACATTTCAGGTGCAAGGTGATGATGTGCAAAGTAACCACCCAGGTGCTGAGGGCCTGCACACCTGCCACTTCAGGCTACGAGCTGGGTGTTGTTTCTTTGTCCTTACACAAATGACTCAGTTGTGATAACTCCCCTCCGGGGAAGCATCAAGACAATTCACACATAGCCTGAAGATATTAATTTCTGCTGGTAGACCATAATGGATCCACCTGTGCTGACATAACAGGCAACTGTAACATCTTAGAAGGTGTCAAAGACTCCTGAAATCCAGTATTACATCATCCAGTGTAGAACTCCCTGCCCCAGGGGAGGTACTGGGGGCATTCCCACCTAGCCTAAGCCAAATAAAAGACCACACTCAGACTTCACTCAACATGGTGTTTTCTTCCCTCACCACCTGGGACTTTCCTTACCACCCTGGGGCTTCCACCACCTCCTCAACAGATCTGGACTGTGACCACCACTTCAACAGGACTACAACCACCACTTTGACCAATGAACTTTGAAATTGCAACAACCGAGTCTCATCACTGGATCCAATGGGTGTCTTGTGGGTCCTTCCAGTCTCCTGGGGGGTCCGCAGCCCTGCTCTGACTGCCTGTACAAGCACCACAGCCTCACTCCAGTGCTGACTCTCCAACTGTTCCTGCCAGGTTTTCTGGGTGTGGGGGAGGTGAACCACATGGAAGGGTGGCCATCTTGTCTCTGTCCTGTGGCCACATGTGGTTTTTTTCTGGGTGGGGGAGGCTGTCCACCATCTTGATTTGGTCTGGTGGGTAGGGCTTGGGAAGTTTCTCCTGATCGGTTGGTTTAACCCAGTTCTATCAGTATTGTTATTAGCATTCTTTTGGTAAAGAGTTATTTTTTTCACTTACATCTCAGCATACTTGGTCTCTCTTTCTGTGTTGGAGAAACCAGGGGTATTGAATCGGAGGGAGGAGATGTCTGTCTGAGGTCTCCGCCTCTCCAACTTGTCTCAAACCAAGACAGTTGTAAATGAAAATTATTTTTAAACAAACACACTTTTATGGTTCTTATGTTAAATGCCCACTGACTAGTTTGTTTTCCATTTGCTTACTGCTTGAGATTCTTGGGGTTAATTTTAAAAAAAACTTACTGTTATCCTTAAAATGAACGTTTCTTTTAAAGTACTTGAACAATACATGATACTTTTGTGTTCCAAAAAGGAACATTTCCATGTTATAGATATTAACTTAGCTTATTGGGTTATTTTGGGGTTGTTTTGCTTTTTTGTTTATTTTTGTCCATCCAGAAGTGACCACATCTGTATGATATTAGAACTTAGAGCTTTGTTTTGAGCTGTACTGCAGCGTGTCTGTTCAGCTGAAAATACTACAGGTGCCATTATGAAAATATTTTTTTTTATTTGTTTAAAAAATATGGGAGCGGGAGCAGAAGCTTTAGTGCCTTCTTGAAATAATGTGTTATTCTCTAGAAGTGTTTGTGCTATTACTCATTTTCATTTAAATCTTACATTATCTCTGTTGGTATTTGCCATCACAATACTGTAGACAAGAACGCAAGTTATTTGTCAGAACTTGTAAAAAATACTAAAACTCAATTTTTATGTTTTTTTTTTTTAGAAGAGATTTATAGGTGAAAGCAAAGATGCATTTGGGGAACCACTACTGTACAAAAGCAGTAGCTGAATACAAAGCATTTTCTGATCACCTGCATCAAAGACAACCCTTTAGACATTTAATTTACACTTGGATGGCCTTAATTGTTACCTCTCCATCATCATCTCTGATACCTGATTGGTGATATAAAAGGAATCGTATGCAAAGCTGAGGGGATAAATAATTGAGAAAAAAAGTTCTAATTTACAGAGGAGTTATATTCTGTTTCCATTCTTTAAAGACAAAGCATGTAAGAAGAGAATGACAAAGCAGATATTTTTGTCAAGCTAAAACATGGCTTGTGTAACTAATTTAATCAGTTTCATCAGCGTGAGGTTTCTTAACTCATACCTTAAAAATTTATACCTAAAATCAAGTAGATTATTTTTAAAACAATACAATCAAATTACTTAATTGCCTTATCTAATGGGAAGTTATATCTTTCAGTTAAAAGCAATTAATATCATATTAGCAATTTGTTTTCAATTTGGTTTTATTTTCCTTTGCATAGGTAATTCTTACTACAAAAAAAGGCATATTACAGGGAGTGAAAAATAACCCAATTTGACTGTAAGCTGCTTAATCACTTTTTTTTATAGGATTTTATCTTCATGAGACTGTGTACATTTATAACTATTAAAAATGCTTTACCATGTAAAGTATAGACACTCGTTTTTGAGATGTTTAAACTACTTGCTGTTGACTGGTAAGCAACTTATTCTGATAAAAGAATGAAAAATATGTATGCTTATAGAAAGACTGTGAAGGATTGTCTTGCAACAACAACTGTTTTATTTATGATGTGTGAGTAGCATAGAGTAAAGAAATTCTTTGTATACTTGTTATCCTTGGTACCATTTCACTAATAAAATTAAATAAAATTTAGAGGGAAGTTTCTGCTCTTACATACTTTCAGTTGATCTGGTCTTAGGCAGGTTCTTTGATTTGAAATGGGGATACAAATGTAAATATACAGGTATTATTTATAATATCTTTGAAAAGCTAAGTTTCTCATTTGGGAGAAATTAGAATTCTTGCAACATATCACATTTCAGGTGAGATTAGTTTGATTTCCTGAGTTTTGTTATTCTGAAATTGCATAGCTCTATTATATAGCAATTACAGAATATGTAAAGGATTGTGTACAATTAGCTAAGAAACATGCCTTTGAAAATTAATAGTTAAGGATGGAAGCCTTAATAGCTAATGTATCACATGTGTAAGTCAATATGCAGCACATTGTTATATTGTATGTGAATTAATGGTTCCCTTACAAAATGTTTTGGGTTTTATGGGTTTTTTTTTAATAAAAAAGGCAAACAAAAGCCAATCCACCAAGCACATAAATTCCCTCCACACCCCAAGTCATATTTTCTTACAAATGCTGTATTTTCCGATTTTCCTTTGTAAATACTACGCAGATTTCACAAGTTGTTATATCTATTGGTATTGGGGGATTTAGTTTCCCTCTTCCTAAAAAGCCACCACTAGAGAAGTATTCTGTAAAATGCCTATCTCTGCAGAGGGTAGCTAATTTTTAAACCAGTAGCATAGCACAGTAATGAAGTTCCTGCTTGCTCCACCAGGATTGTGTGCATCATCCATTAAATGTGTACATCTTCCACTGAAAGTTCATTGCCTTCATCATTAATAAATTTGCATGCTGCCCTGCCAGATCGGGTTATTTGCTTTTGCACTTTTATAAATGAGATGAAATTGAGTGGAGGTTTTGAGAACAGTGTAGTTCATGATAGTTGTATTGTTTCAAATGTAATTTTATTTGAATCAGCCTTTATTTGAAAATGCCATGATTCATAATTGCCCAGAAAAATGATGATATGGTGCCATTTTGCTAAGATTATTGTAAAGAACTTATGTGGAAGCTTCCATTAGTGACCACAGTTATTTCACAATGGTGTTTCCAGAAAGCAGATAGGATTTTATTTTGGATTTTAAGAGGAAGGTAGCAGAAGACAATTGCTGGTGGATGAAGCAGGATTCCAAGCTCAAAATAGAGGTGGCTATGGCTTAGATAAATTCATTGAAGTAAATGGCAAACCCAGATGTGAAGGATGAATTTCTGTTTGCAAACACTGTTAGTAGTATGGTGTTAAAAAATCTTGGTTTTCAGATTTCAGATTTAGAAGTAAGAGGGGAAAAAAGCACCTAAGTTGTAAACTAGAAACATCCAAAAAATGCCTGAGAAATTGATGAGACATGAGTTATGCCTACTCAGTAGTTGCCTGCTAATTTTTTTAATTGCAATTTCAGATAGATACATCTGAAGTATCTGTAAATTATCTGGCTAGCAATGGCAACCTACATACAGCTTGGACTCTGAAATGAGCTGACCATTTGAATGCATTTACTTTGCTGCTAAGAAGGTAAACTGTAGTCTGAAGCATGCTTGTATTGCTTGCTAGTGTTCTCCAGCTCAGGTACATCTAAGGCAATACCTGAAATTAATTTGAAACTGCAAATCTCTTTGTTACATGGTGGCTTATCTGTGTTGCCCTTAGCTTGAACTGGTATTTTGTAATAGTTTTCAGATTTAGGGATTCCTGTGATTTTTCTTTTGGTCCGAGGAAGACATAATAAGTAAAGACTGCTTTGTATGATAAAAATTATTTTATACTGCATACTTATCCTTATTGCTGTGACTGGTTATTTTTTCATTAATGTGTATGACAGTTGTAAGCAGTAATGTCATAGTGATGCCTGTATCTTCTACTTTTAGGTCTGAAGAATGCATCACAGTCTTATGTTAGCTTCTAAAGAATTTTTTGTTGTTAGTTTGGAAATTGCATTATAGTGGTAAACCAAATAGTTTTAAAGATGTGAATTCTGATCAACAAAGTATTGCAAAATGGGGCATATTACGGGTCCCATCTGCCACTTGGTGATACTTTCAGTTTTATAGCAATGGATTACAGCCTTTGGTGTTGTCATAATTTTAAAAGTGAGAATTGGACTTACTGAAACAAATGCTGGGATTTGTAAATATGAAAAATAATGTAAATCAGTAGGGGCTCACTTCAGAGACACATAGCTTTCTCACCAAAGAACGGAGTGTGGACAGTTGAAATTTGTAGATATTGTTAGTATTATTACCTAAAGAGAATCTAAAACCTTATTTTGTTTGCTATTATGTAAACCGGAAAAAAGTTTTCAGCCTGTATCTTAGGTTTATTTTTATATGTTGAAAAGTGGAATTAAAATAATATTGGAAACTAAAAACACTGTATAAAAGGGATTTTTTTTAATTATAAGAGAAATATACTTTCAATTGTGTTTAAAATTAAACTCCTAAAAATGTCTCTGCATGAGGTATTTATTTTTATTTCAAATTCAAGAATGCTTCATTTGTGGGTAAGTCCTATTGCAGGATCTGAGCATGTTAGTATGGGGTCTTCTGCTGTACTGTCTTCAATATAAAACAGCTCAATAAACTTGTCTGACAATATGTGGAGGCAGCTACTATCCCCCTAGTTTGAAGAGGCACAGCTCTAACTTCAATTCTGTATTTAAGTAAGTACTACAGTTGAGAAGCTATCTATGAACCTGAGTTTTCACTATGTTTTCTGAAACCATGAATTCTTACTACCCAAGAGGAAAAAAATTATCATGGTGGTTTTATGTCTGTTGAGCTTAATACAAGAGGACACTGACAGCAAAAATAAATTCGTAGCTGTTAATATATTTTCTTCTGGAAAGTTTAAGCTTACAGTTGGTTTTTCATTAATTGCATTTTTTTCAATTCATTTTTCATTTCATGTCTAGGCTTCGCGAACGAAGATTTGTGAAGGACTCTACCCACATTTGCTACAAACGCGCTGGTGACTAAAGAGGCCAATGCAAAATAGACAAGTCCGCTTGCAAAAGGCACAGCAGAAAGACTCCTTGGATGGTATCGGCAAGACACAATTCTTCCTGCGTTGTCTTTTCTCCTCTAGAGTGATCCTGCATGCGTTCTCAAAAGACGCAGCAGCGTTATAGATAGTGTGTCTCCAGACCTCCCGATTGGAGGCCAGAGTAGACCAGTTATGTTGATCAATATGGCCAAGGCTGAGATGTTGTTTCAGGGAGTCCTTGTATCTCCTCTTCGGGGCTCCTCTCTTGCGGCAGCCGGTGACAAGTTCACCATAAAGCAGGATCTTAGGGAGGCGGTACTCCTCCATCCTGGAGATGTGTCCTGCCCAATGCAGCTGTGTTCTCAGCAACATGGCCTCAATACTCGAAACTGCTGCTTGTTCTAGAACAGACATATTGGTCACATAATCTGACCAGTGGATGTTTAGGACTACAAAGACAGCACTGATGGAAGTGTTCTAGGAGACGCAGGTGGTGGCAGTAAGTGACCCATGATTCGGACCCATATAAGAGAGTAGACAACACAATGGCTCTGTAAACACTGATCTTTGTGCTTTTCTTCAAGTGTTTATTTCGCCAAACTCTTTTATGGAGCTTTCCAAAAGCTCTATATGCCTTTGCTAACCTGTTGTCTATCTCTCCGTCAATCTTACCGTCTGAGGAGATGATGCTACCTAGGTAATTAAACTGCTGGACTGATTTGAACTCTGATTCGCCAATGGTGACATGGGGATGATGTAAGACTTCCTGAGGTGCAGGTTGAAAAAAGACTTCTGTCTTCTTTAAGCTGACTTCCAGCCCAAAAAGCTCAGCAGCCCCAGCAAAGCAGGATGTTAAACGCTGCAGAGCTACTTCTGTGTGGGCGACGAGGGCGGTGTCATCAGCATAAAGCAGCTCCTGGACAAGATGATTTAAGGTCTTAGTATGGGCCTTCAGTCGCCTTAGGTTGAATAGGCTTCCATCAGTACGATATCGAATGTAGATACCATCTTCTTCATCGAGGTCTGCCATGGACCTTTGGAGCATCATGCTGAAAAAGATTGTGAATAGGGTTGGTGCAAGAATGCAACCTTGTTTCCCACCACTGGTTATTAGAAAGGGCTCAGAAAGTGCATCACCATATCTGACTTGGCCGCACTGATTCTCATGAAGTGAGATGATCATTTTAAGGAACTTGGGGGGACATCCTAAACGTTCCAAAATCTGCCACAGACCTTTTCTGCTCACAGTATCGAAAGCCTTGGTGAGATCAACAAAGGTTACATAGAGTCCTTTGTTCTGTTCCCTACACTTCTCTTGCAGTTGTCTGAGAACAAATACCATGTCTGTGGTACTCCTGTTGGCTCTGAAACCACACTGGCTTTCAGGTAGAATTCCTTCTGCTATAGCGGGTATTAGTCTGTTCAAGAGTATTCTTGCCAGGATTTTGCCAGCAATGGAGAGCAGAGTAATACCACAGTAATTTGAGCAGCCTGATTTAACTCCTTTCTTCTTATACAAGGTGATGATGACTGCATCACGAAGGTCTGATGGTAGTTCGCCCAGTTCCCAACAGCGCATCACAAACTCGTGAAATTTAGCATGGAGTACTTGGCCCCCGTGCTTCCAGACTTCAGGTGGAGTTCCATCAACCCCAGCTGCCTTGCCAGTTTTCACCTGCTGTATGGCCTTAAGAGTTTCTCCCATAGTAGGGGCAATGTCCAATTCATTCTTCTCCGGTTGCTGTGTAATGTACTGAATTGCTGAGTCTTGCACTACACGGCTAGTACTGAAAAGAGGCTGAAAGTGTTCAGACCATCGATTCAGAATGGAGATTTTATCTGTGAGAAGCATTTGACCATCTGAGCTGAGTAGAGGGCTTTGGACCTGGTATGTAGGCCCGTATGCTGTTTCCAAGGCCTCATAGAATCCTCTGTGATCACCCGTATCTGCGCATAATTGAATTTTTCCTGCTAGATTGATCCACCACTTGTTCTGGATGTCACGGAGTTTCTGTTTGCTCCTGTGAAAAATCATATATACACAACCACCGGAAGTTGTTGGCAATCAGTCTGTCTGTCTGCTGCTGTGTGGGTGTGTGGGTGTGAGAAAGGCCCAGGGGTGGCAGGGCCCCCTTCTTTCCCCTCCAGGGAAGGGGGGCCTTGCGGCCCTCAGCTCTGGCCAAGCCAGGGTTGGAGACAGCATTGGAGTGAGTGTGTGTTTGTGAGGGAAGAGACTCACAAACAGCTGGTAAGCGGGAGAGAGAGAGGCAGGCCTTGCAGCCAAGCCCTCTTCCCCTCCCCCCCTTTGCAGCTAGACTGCGGAGGGGGCTTCTTCTTTTCCCTCTCGCTGTAAAGTGGAGGGGAGGCTCGGCGTTGGAGCGGAACCAAAGTGGATAGGCGGAACGTAGCCCAGCGCCAGGGAGATAACCCCAGGTGAAATTGGAGATGGACCAGAGAAAGGCCCGAAGGATGTCCTTGCAGTCATTTAAACAGAGGACAGCCGAAAACTCGGAGGAGAAATAAAGATTCCAGGACGCGTACGTTTGATAAGCTGACTAAACTACAGCAGCACGGAACCGAGGTATGAGAGAGAATCACACAGCAGAGATGGCACAGAACCAAGGAGAAAGGACTCAGAGCTATCTTCTTGGACTTCGTGAGGAAGAAAAGACTTCAGCAAGCAGCTGGAGGTTGGTGGGGGGAGTGTTCAGGTTCCCTGAACACTCCCATGAGAGAAAGACTGGTTACCTATCAGCCTAAAAGGGCTTTTCCTGAATTGAGGGAGAAACTTAAAGGGAATGATAGAAGTGTGTAATATTATATATATAGTTGCTTTTAGCTTGTACAGTATTTATTTGTATAGTAATAAATGTATATACTTCCCTTGCCCCCCCATAGAGGTGTCTGCCTGAAAGTTTCTCTTCGGTGTTGAGATAAAATTGTGGGAAAGGGGTGGGGGAAGCCTGGAAATTGAATTTTGGATTTTTGTGGTGGCTCAAACCACATGGTCCTTCCTTTGTTTTATGGCAAAACCGACTTTCAGAAGGATTTGACCTATTTTCTTCCATTTCTCTGATGCCTTAAAGATCGCAGGAGCCAAAAAATAGACTCACCAGGCAATTATTAGTAGAGATAAGATATCAGCAGTTTCTTTAATGAAGGCCTTCAACCTCGGGGAGTACAGAGACGCACGCACCCATGTGTCTAGGTGTTACACTCCAGATACAAGCTATAAGTTGCCCAGAGCAGTTACATTTTTATTTAAGACTTTTTAAAAGCCTTTTGGTTCATTATAACCTCGAATTAGCGCCCGGAGAGTCACACACTCTTCTCGAAGAGAAATTCTTTTAATTTAGTGAGAAAAATAAGATATTTTGGCAAAAGGTTTTTACAGGAGTAAAATACAACCAAGAAAAAAAAAATTTCACTAAAACATTCAGCACAAAAACCCTTTCCACAGGAAATACTCACTACAAACAATCAATATACCAGCTTGAGTAAAACACAATTCATTGGTTTTAAGTTACCCATAAAAGAAGGAAAAGAGTAAAAGAAGAAAACAGATTAAAAGGGTAAAGAAAGAGAGAAGAAAGAGAGAGAGAAAAAAGAAAAAATGGTTACCGGTCACATGGTTCAGATTGCAGGAGAGGAGACGAGAAGAAAGTAACTCATATGGAGTCTCGTGTATTTATACTGTTCAGTTTTCCCTCCCAGGCAGGATATCGAGTCAGTGCCTTCCAGGCCAGAGTGAGGTGTGCTATAGCCAACCAGAGGCTGCAGGGACATGGTGTGGGCGGGCTACCAGGCAGGTCTGCTTTGACCGACAGCCCGGCTACATGGCCTTCAGCTCTACCATGTGCTTTGCATGGGCTGCAGGCCTTCCGGCTCTGCCACGTGCTCTCAGCACAGGCCTTACCATGTACTTGCAGGTCTAGGCCCAGCCCTTCCCCACATGCACACACATACTCACAGTGAGTTGGTTCTGACCCATATAAATAATTCAGTGAGATTTGGATCCAGTATCTCACACCAGGGGTTCCACAATTTATGGTATTATCCATCCAATCCCAGAATTATCCACACCCCATATCCTCCCCAGTTCTGCCCCCAGCACACCTCTATGGAAATTGAGTCAGGGGTCTTAAGACCCCTTCTTCCTCATCTTCCTCTTCTTCATGGCACATACAGTCCTTGGAGCTCCTCCAAGGTTAAGGGCTTGAAGGTTGCTTTGTCTGTTTGGTGGTATCTTGTTGTTCAAGCCAGGGTGCAAATGTTCTTAAACAGAATGAAGGCCTGCCTTGAGAGAAATCTAAACAAACTAAAGAATTTAGAAAATTCGATATGAAATAGGGAGAAAGAGTTTAATGTGTGCTAACTACTGTGCTAAAGTGTGACAGACTACAGCTATTTCTAAAATCTACAAAAAGCTAAAAAACAAAAAAATCCATAGGCATCACTCAAAAACTTCTGCTGTATTGCTCCCCGTGATGACGACACCAATGTATTTCAGGTGTTCTGGAGCTTCACCCTGTACCAGTGCAATCTGGATCAGTCCACGGCAGATGGTCAGTCTGTGTTTCCACCCCTGGGCCAGTTTATTCCAGGCATACTGGACACCCCTCCAAGTGAAAGCAAACTGTGGCCTGCAGTCTCCTGCTAAAGGAATGGAGAAAAACACATTAGCAATGTCGATAGTGGCACCACTTAGCTGCCTTGAACTCCAGTTTGTATGGAAGTCCCCAGCATGTCTGGTACGGCAGCACTCAGCAGCTGCATGACTTCATTCAGGCCATGATAGTCTGCTGTTAGTGTCCATTCTCCATTAGATTTTTGCACTGGCCATTTGGGACTACTAATGGATGAGCGAGTCCTGTTGATCACTCCTTGGCTCCCCAGTTGATGAATCAGCTTATGGATGGGAATCAGGGAATCTCGGTTGGTGCAATATTGCCGCTGGTGACCTTTGTGGTTAGCAATTGGCACCTGTTGTTCTCTGACCTTCAGCATCCCATAACAAAAGGGTCCCCTGAGAGACTGGGCAAGATAGACAGCTACTTAGTTTCCTCCATCTTCAAGGCAGCTACACCAAAACCCCATCAGTACCCTTTTGGGTCCTTGAAATACTGCAGTAACACATAACATTTCTGCAGGGGACTGGGTTCTAATAAAACTTGGAAAGAGGAGTCACTAAAACCAGAGTAGGAAGGACCTTACCAAGTAATATTAACTACTGAGACAGCAGTAAAGACAATAGAAAAAGGGTGGACTCAGTGCAAGAGTCAAAGGACCAATAATGCCTCCTCCTGCTGTCCATAAATGGGAATGCCAAAAAGAATTCCCCAATATAGAAATAACTTGAAAGTACATTTCTTACAGAATTCAAGAAAGAAGAACATTACAGAAAGACATCTTCTTGCAGTAGAACGAAGTGGGATCTCTAGTTCATGGGAAGGGTCACCGATGAGAAAAAAAGTAAAATAGGTACAAGCTGAGCTGTGAAAACAAGATATAAACACAAGGGATAGACTTACATCTCACAGTGGGATTAGAGTGTAACAATTGCAAGTACATTACCTCTTTATATAAAGCATTGTGAACTAATTATTATGATTGTCACATGAGAAAGTTTATGCAAACAAGGAATATAATAGCTCTCACCAACCATTAAAGAAAACAGTAGAGGGCAAGACCGGGTTGGCCTCTGTACCTGCCACAAAGATGATCTTTTACCCTGCTGTTGGCTGCAAACCAATAGGCATGGGGAGTAAAAGCACATATACTGGACCTCTGCTTACTATAATAGTATTACAGCTGATGATTATTACAGTTGAGAGCAACTGTCCAAAATGTTACCACAATGCTTATTATAAAGGAGCTTTACCACAATTGGAGTAGATTGTTTGCGAAGAATAGGAACCCCTTTTTCACAATCAGTTGGGGATACCCCCTATAAAAGAATCTTAAGTACAAACTCAGTTACTAGTAAATATGTTCCCCGAGCACCCAAGACTTACACATGGCCCGAGCACATGAGCATATGATGGGAGTTGGGATTATCGAACTCCTATTTACATGCTTAACCAAATAATACGATTGCAAGCAGTAATTGAGATAATTACTAATCAAACTACACAAGACTTGGAGTTACTGCCCTGCCAGTAAACTCAAAGCAGAGCAGCCATATACCAGAACCAGCTGGCACTAGACTTCCTCTTGGCAGAAGAAGGAAGGGTGTGTGGTAAGTTTAATACTTCAAACTGTTGTTTGCAAACAGGTGATAATGGAGAAACAATAACAAATATAGCGACCAATATCCGGAAAACAGCCCATGAATCAGTGCACGAGGGATAGTGGTGGGAAAACATGGTGGAAACAGCTGGGTTTCCTTCTTTTATGCACCTTTGCTGGACTGTTATCTCTGCCCTGTTTAATTCCATGTTTTATAAGATTAATCCTTAGTGTAGTCCAAAGAATTCACCTGACCACCATACCGATGGACCCAAAGGACACCACACTTGGTAACCCTGAAATGCGGAAAATCATAGTCCTGTGCCCCGGCTCCAAGCAAGTGAAAAATAAGACTGAAGCACTAAGAATGCTAACCGAATGGGAACGATCTCAGAAGGACAATAAGAACATCTAATATTTAAGCTTGTAATAAAACCATGAATAAAAAGAAAAAAGGAGGAATTGTAGGAAATAAATAGGATGGTTTTATTACAAGCAGGGGTTTCCATGGCTGCCTTGTGCCAGGGCACTTGGGAACCATTTTGTTTAAAGGACTGGGGAACTATTTTGTGGTCGGAGACTAGTGGACTGCTTGTGATTCTGCTTGAAGTTGCTTATTGCTGCTGCCTGCTTACTGCTACTTATTGTTACTTACTGTTCTGTTTGCTTACTGTTACAGTGCGAAGGTGAGCAGGGAAGAATGTAAGGTGGTGAAAGCAGCCTGGGCTCACTGCCAGGGAACCATGCGGCCAGGGGTAGGGAAACAACCTGATAGGTGGATGAAGACAACCAATGGACTGTGCCAGAAATCAAAGATTGCCTTTTAAGGAAGAAAAGAGTGAGGCCTGGCATGGGAGGAGCGAGGGAGTGGCTATGCTAATCGAAGGGTCTTAAAAGAGCTCGTCCCTCGCATTCTGGTGTCCTTGAACCAGGTCATGAGTTCGGTGCACCCAGCATGCTGTTAATAAAGTTCTTTGTTTCACTTTATTTTAATTAGAGATATTTCTCACATTATGTCTGGAACCCAGTAAGATGAATCAATGGTATCAAATCTCTCTGTGGGAACTCAGAGAGAACATACTGTATGAGATGTTTATTATGAACCAGCTGCAGAAGCAGACCAAATGCCTAGTTTGTCAAAATTCATTGGAACAGTAGCTTTCAGTATCTTATTTAATCTAGCAGGACTTATCAAGACATGCTTTAGCAAGAGATACTTATGAGTAGCACAAGTTGTTCATTCTAGCATTCTTTAACCAAGTTAGTAATAACATGCGTGCAATGATATAATGTGGAGAAGCACTGATACCACTGGATAAGATGGTTTCACAAATATTTCAATGGCTCTCATACACATATATACCCCTTTAGCTTCTAAGCTCATCATCAGTTTTTCTGTCTATTAGAGTAAAATGGTTTCAAGCATTCAGCTTTTTCTTCCAGTCAGACACAAGTCTTCCTGAACCAGGTAAGAGCTTCTGATTTATGTGAAAGAATAAGACAGGTTCTGAACTGTCTTCTCATATCTGAAATCAAGTAGTTAGACTACAGTAAAGTGTCAAGGATAGTAGAGAAAAATAGCTGCTGCAACAAGTCTGTAAAAACACGTCACTTCCACCAAATACCTCTTCAGCAGATGCCAACAAATCCCTATCTCTTGTCTCCCACTCAAATGCTATGGTTCCTGTTATGAGAAATTCTGTTAGGAAGACAATTCAGAAGTGAGATTTGATTTGTTGCTGCTTCTTAATGTATTTATAATGGTAATTGGAAAAGTTGAGATGTAATAAGTTGAACTAGCTATTGAATAGAGACTATTTGTCCTGTTCTGCTTATTATGCAGATAGACATGATGGCAGCAATTTCTTCCCTACATTAATTCTGGTTATGAGTTCTCCTATGATTATGAAATCCAAGAAATGTTTTTACCACACATTTGTCAGATTTAATTTAGCATAGCTCTTTCTATTAAAAAAAAAGGGCAGTCTTCTTCAACTAGCTGGACACTAGTTGTTTCAAATGTACTTATAGCCCTGTAAATCATCTTCTCCATTTGTTGTTGTTAGAAGCATCATGAGCTCATAAGTCAGTGGACTTTCCACACTTTTAAGATTATCTCTTTAAAATCTTTTTAACCCTTACGCTGATTCCCACAAGAGTGTTTACCACACTTCATTCCATTATAAAATGTCTTATGGGATAGTCTGCCTCCACACATTTAGATCACATAGCCAACCACTTCAAATGCATATTAGAGAACTCCCTGATACATTTGTTCTCAGTAGGACTTCAGTGTCTGCTACCTCCTGCCACCAAAAGATGTCCATGGTCTTTGAGGCAACTTAAAGAGAAGTGAGTTTCTTAATATGGCTGTGATAACACACTGAAGATGTTACAACATTGTCTTGCAGAACTTGAGTTCTCAGTTTGATGTCTCTTCTCTGCACAGTCAAATTCAGGGTCTTCTAAAACTATTAAATCCTTTGATAATATGTGGTTTATTTCACCATGAGGGTGTGCATCCTTGTGCTGCTTAGTGAATGACTTCATCCATTACAGACAGCAAATGCCTAATGGTAATGTTAGCTAGCATCAAGAGAAGCTGGTTGATGTGCTTTTTATCTTTTTCAAATTAGGAGTAGAAACAAAGTTATCACAAACCCTATGGACCTTACAGCTACCAATAACACTTTTTTTTTTCAAGACAGTGTTAAGATCACCTGAATTATTTTTATATGGAACCAGTGGATCAGAAAAGGAGGAACCTAACACTGAGCTCATGAGAGTGTGATGTTAGTGATGCCTGCTCAGCTGGTGCTAAGAAAAAATCCAGGAGCCGTTAATTAGGGTGAGATAAGGAAAGGGTTTAATTGTGCCAAGGCAAAAGATGGTATACGACGTGCGCAGGCTGTGCCTGAGATGTTACATTTATAACAATATCTGGCCAATCCCAAGTGTGTCCACCCCGTAACTTTTGCTCTGGTCCACCCCCTGGTCCACCCCTGAAATTGGGTCTGGGGTGCATTTTGGGACCCTCTCTTCATCAACCTTCATCATCTTTGGGGTACAGAGAGCACAGTCACCCAGTTCTTTGACTCTGTTCTGTGGTTTAGGCCAAGATACAAGCATTCCCCAAACAAGACAGGCCTTGCCTTGACAAGAGACTAAACATCTACTGGATACGGGGGTAGGGCTGATATAGGAGTATGGAATGGGGTAAGAGGGTTAAGGAATGTGTAAACTAAGGGGTGCTACAGGGATAAGGGGTTGCTTTTAAAATCTACTTCTATTACTTATAAACTTATAAGGTTTACAAAAATTAGAAAAATAAAAACTAATAGGGGCTTAAGGCATCATAGTAAAACAACAAAGGTCTTCAGAGAGACAGAGGATTTCATGAAACATCCTGGGCTGAAAAATCTTGCTGGAAATGGAGAATAGGTGAAGACAAATATACAATTATTTCTCCATTTTTGGGGAGAGAGTGGATATATGGAAGACAATTCATAACATAGGAAGAAAGGTAAGATAAAGGAAAATAGCTAACTCAAAATGAAAAATTGCCCTCAATGACAGATTTATGAGATTCCTATTCCTGATAGACAACTTGCAGTCTAAAGAACTTTTAATAGTCCTTGATGCAATCAGGGATGATGGCCTTTTGCTAAATTCTGAGTTTCAGTCATAGTTTATGTAAGTCACATTACTCAATCTATAATGATGCGCTTGGCTACAATGTTTGTGGTCTGGTTCTCATTTGTCTGGCATTACATTCGAAGATTGCAATGACTGAGATTTCCTTTAGTTTTAAATCAAAAAAAGCATTAGCATGTATTGCATGAGACATCTCAATTTTATTCACTTGTTTGTGATCTTCTTGTACAGGCTTCTCAATCATCTATATCCAGACACATACCTTTTCATGTAGAGGATAAATAGAAACTCCCTGCTGTAGTGTTATTATAGTGACTCCTTCACTATATCAAGACTGACTTTTATTTGATATTTTTAATGTAATTTGAAAAATTTAAGCTGGGATGTTCCCAAGAAATTATTTGATCATAGTCCTTTATTCTTAATAGAGATTGAGATCCATATTATTTCTTCCTAGTTTTGTTTTGCATTTTGGGGTCGCTTGCATTTGTTTGGTTTTTGGTTTTGGTTTTGGTTTTAAAGGCATGGAAGAGAAAGCTACACTCAAACTATACTACGTAAGAGAAAACAAAAATTGCACATAATCTAATTGGCAGGGCTTCCAGCAAACCTTGCCTAACCTTTATTCAGGCAAAGCACTGCTAAAGTTGAGAAGTCTTTTACCAGGAGCAGAAAGGCAGAAGTTGATTACTGTGATGTTACAGTATGTTTTCACTACACTAAAAATAGAATTGCTATACATTTCAATTGGCTTTAAATCAATTACTATTTTTTCTTTAAGCAATAAAGAAGGTGTAGTGGGTTGACCCTGGTCGGATGCCAGGTACCCACTAAAGCCACTCTCTCACTCTCCCTCTGCAACTGGACAGAGGAGAGAAAAAAAAGCAACTAAGGATTCATGAGTTGAGATAACAGCTGGGAGAGCTCAGTGACTGATTATCTTCATGGGCAAAACAGACTCAAAGTGGGGATAGTACTTAAATTTATTACTAACAGGATAAGGGCAAAAGAGTGAGAAATAAAATAATCTTAAAAACACCTTCCCCCCACCCCTCCTTCCTTCCATGTTTTCCCTCCTCCCCCCCAGCGGTGCAGGGGGACGGGGAATGGGGGTTATGGTCAGTTGTTGTTTCTGCCTCTGCTCAGGGAGAGGAGTCCTTCCCCTGCTCCTGTGGGGTCCCTCCCACAGGAGACAGTCCTTGATGGACCTCTCCGACCTGAGTCCATCCCTCAGGCAACAGTTCTTCACAAACTGCTGTCCTGTGGGTCACTTCTCCATGGGGTGCAATCCTTCACAAATGAGCTGTGCCAGTGTGGGTCCCCCACAGGAGCCACAAGTCCTATCCAGGAAAAACCTGCTCCAGCATGGGCTTCCCTCTCCATGGGCTGCAGGTCTCCAGCAGGACCCTGCTCCATCTTGGGTCTCCCACGGGGTCACAGCCTCCTTCATGCATCCACCTGCTCCAGCATGGGCTTCTCCATGGGCTGCAGATGAGTCTTTGCACCCCGATGGACCTCCATGGGCTGCAGGGGGACAACCTGCTCCACCATGGTCTTCACCATGGGCTGCAGGGGCCTCAGCTCTGGCTCCTGGAGCACCTCCTCCCCCTCCTTCTGCACTGACCTTGGTGTCTACATTGTTGTTCACATATTCTCAGTCCGCTCTTCCCTGGATGGAATTCTTTCTGTGCAGTACCTTTCTGTTCTAAAATATGTTATCACAGAGGCATTACTATTACTTCTGATTTGCTTGGCCTTGGCCAGCAGCAGGAAGCCCATCCTGGAGCCGGCTGGCATTGGCTCCACAGGACAGGGGAAGCTTCTAGCAGCTTCTAAGAGAAGCCACCCATGTAGCTCCCCCTGCTAGCAAAACCCAGCCACAGAAACCCACTACAAAAGGCTATCCAAATGTTCATGCTGATAAAGTGAAATGGATTAAAGAATTTTAATACACTTTGGGATATGACTTACATGTATACTCAGACAGCATAAACAGTGGTGTAAACTTCAGCATATGCTAACCAAAGAATGCATTTAGATTCCCTTGACAGTCGATAGTTTGACTGTTTTTGCATGCCTGTGACTTCATTGTCACTGGACCCAGCTAGGATTATTAAAATTAAAATTAAACCTGTAGAGATCCTTTAGAAGAAAAGCTCCATATCTATATGAAGAATTATTTATTATGACAAAATTTACCATCACTTTGCCCTGTGCAGTGAGCCATTAACATTTGTTGTGTGTCTGTATCATGCTGTAGAGTTGGTGTGAGATACTGGATCCAAATGTCACTGAATTATTGATGTGGGTCAGAACCAACTCACTGTGAGTGTGTGTGTGAGGGGAAGGACTGGGCCTAGACCTGCAGGTACATGGTAAGGCCTGCCTTATCACATAAGGCCTGCTGAGAACACATAGCCTGCAGCTAAGAGGGCCAGGTCCCTGAGAGCACATGGCAGAGCTGGAAGGCCTGTGGTCAACATGACTGCAGAGCTGAAGGCCATGCAGCTGGGCTGTCAGTCAAAGCAGACCTGCCTGGTAGCCCGCCCACACCATGCCCCTGGAGCCTGTGGTTGGCTACAGCACATCTCACTCTGGCCTGGAAGGCACTGACCGGATATCCTGCATGGGAGGGAAAACTAAACTGTATAAATACATGAGACTCCATATGAGCTTTCTTCTCTCTTGTCTCTCCTGCAACCTGAACCATGTGAACCATCAGATCTTGTCAGTAACCATTTTTTCTTTCCTCTCTCTCTTTCTTCTCTCTTTCTTTACCCTTTTAATCTGTTTTCTTCTTTTACTCTTCCTTCTCTTGTGGGTAACTTAAAACCAGTGAATTGTGTTTTACTAAAGCTAGTATACTGATTGTTTGCAATAGGTGTTTTCTGTGGAATGAGTCTTTGTGCTGGGTGTTTAAGTGAAATATTTTTTCTTGGTTGTATTTTACTCCTGTAAAACCTTTTGCCAAAATATCTTATTTTTCTCACTAAATTAAAAGAATTTCTCTTCGAGAAGAGTGTGTGACTCTTTCTCTGGATGCTAATTTGAGGTTATAATGAACCAAAAGGCTTTTAAAAAGTCTTAAATAAAATGTAACCACTCTGGGCAGCTTATGGCTTAAAATCTGGAGTGTAACAGTTGGTATCTCATTTATGTGTGTGCTGGTTTAAAAGTTAACCAGCAGGGGAAATGAACTCAACTCAAAAGAGAGATTATTAGTCAGAATAACAATTTAATAAAATAATACAATAAGTACGACTATACAGACAGACAATTGGTTTTAACCCACAAAACCCAAATGTATAACCCAGCACCCTGGGGCATGAACAAAAGTGGTGTTCCTTGGCCCCCCCCGAGTCCAAAGTAAAGGGAGAGGGGAAAAAACCTGCTGGTGGGAGAGCTGTTGCAGTCTGGTCAAAAAGTGGTGATTGCAGTCCAGTTGAGGGTGGTGGTCTCAGTCTGGTTGAGAGCAGTGAGCTGCAGTCTTCCTCTGGATCCCACGAGTGGTAAAAAGGTTCCAAAACCCCAAGTTTATATATTCTCCAGTTCAGGCAGGAATGCTCAGTCCTTCCCTCAGAGTGGGGAATTCCATAAAAGGGCATGAGGACAGGAACATCTTCCTATCTCGCAGGCCTCTTAACACCTAGTTTATAGCCTGAGGAGTCAGGCTGCTCTGGGCAGAGGGTGTAAATGCTCTATTGATAACAGTTTCTGGGAAATGGCATGGAAGGCTATAGAATACACAGGTTTGGGTTACACCCATCCAGTGATGAATTGGTCCCAGCTGTTCTAACTAGGACAATGTGTTGCATCATTAACATTGGTTAAAAAAGGATTGTTTTCAGAATGAAATAAAAGAATAAATAATAATTTCAATATGCAAAAAGTTCCAATGTTGCATATAGTTCCTATCAAAAGGATATCTGGATATAGTTTTCTTGGAAAGCTAAATATTTATAAAATAATTTGGGCTTGCATTTAAATGTAATCTGATTAAACAAATACCTAACATTAAATCAGTCACAAATGTTCTTAAAATATTAGTTTGTGCCACTTACAATCAGCCAGTAGAAAGTTGACTCATACTTCTCATGTCTGACAAAGTGTTACTTTTAAAGCAATGAAAGGTTTTAAGCTGTATCAGGCTGCTAATATATAAGTGCAATTTGAGAATTGGCTGTGATTAATATTTGGCATGATCCCCTACTTTTCCTCTCAGTGGTAAAAATTATTTCTGAATTTCCCATTAGCTTTCACAGAAATGTTCTTTGGACACAACCGGACAAGTTCTACCCAGATTTACATTCTGGAATCCCAAGCAAAGCCAGTAGAGATTCAAACTATGGCCCAGCAGCTATCTGCCAAAAGGTGACAGGCTGTGATGTGTCTGTTTGCCATCAGGATGCTTTTGTTGGTGTTGACAAGGGTTGTTTCAGCTTTATTTAATACCTTGATTTTTGCTACAGAAAGGGTGATTACATATGGTCCTGCACTGAAATGTTTGCCCATTTGCCAAATGATGCAAAATTAATATATACCAACAAAAGTGCTCCCCTTAACTATAACAAGCTATAAGAAGTTCTTAGCCTGATACAGTAACATTTTCTAAAGCCCTAATAGCATGGCCCTGGCAGGATTATACACATCAGTTTCAATTGCTGTAGAATTATTTTCACTTCAGAACACTTTATGCCCAGAGTACATTGATTTTCATTTTGCAATGCTCAAATCTACTATCTCCAACAGGGTTTGTTTGAATCTAAACTAGATTCAGTTTGGAGGTCAGTTTGAAAGTATAAAACAGAATCAATGAAATTTCAATTATACTTGATTCTTCTTTTCCATTCTGGACATAACACTGCTCCTGAAAAAAAATTGACAAGGAAATACAACATATGCCCAAATCTTTTTCTGTAGCATATGGCAGATAGCAATATATGGGTTCCAGTTCCTGCTTCAGTGATAGTCTACAGCAAAATTCCCATGAGTACAAAACCACATTGTGCCTTATCCTCGACACAATATATAACTATATTCAGCAAGTTTAATACTCTACATACCTGAAAGCCAATGTGGTTTCAGAGCCAACAGGAGTACTCTGCTCTCCATTGCTGGCAAAATCCTGGCAAGAATACTTTTGAACAGACTAATACCTGCTATAGCAGAAGGAATTCTACCTGAAAGCCAATGTGGTTTCAGAGCCAACAGGAGCACCACAGACATGGTATTTGTTCTCAGACAACTGCAAGAGAAGTGTAGGGAACAGAACAAAGGTCTCTATGTAACCTTTGTTGATCTCACCAAGGCTTTTGATACTGTGAGCAGCAAAGGTCTATGGCAGATTTTGGAACGTTTAGGATGTCCCCCCAAGTTCCTTAAAATGATCATCTCACTTCATGAGGATCAGCACGGCCAAGTCAGATATGGCGACGCACTTTCTGAGCCCTTTCTAATAACCAATGGTGTGAAACAAGGCTGCGTTCTTGCACCAACCCTATTCACAATCTTTTTCATGATGCTCCAAAGGGCCACGGCAGACCTCGAGGATCAGGATGGTATCTACATTTGATATTGTACTGATGGAAGCCTATTCAACCTAAGGTGACTGAAGGCCCATACTAAGACCTTAAATCATTTTGTCCGGGCGCTGCTTTATGCCGATGACGCCGCCCTTATCGCCCACACAGAAGTAGCTCTGCAGCGTTTCACTTCTTACTTTGCAGACGCTGCTGAGCTCTTTGGGCTGGAAGTCAGCTTAAAGAAGACAGAAGTTCTCTATCAACCGGCACCTCAGGAAGTCTTCCATCATCCCCATGTCACCATTGGCGAATCAGAGCTCAAATCAGTCCAGCAGTTTAATTACCTAGGTAGCCTCATCTCCTCGGATGGTAAGATTGACAGAGAGATAGAAAATAGGTTAGCAAAGGCAAATAGTGCTTTCGGAAAACTCCATAATAGAGTTTGGCGAAATAAACACTTGAAGAAAAGTACAAAGATCAGTGTTTACAGAGCCATAGTGCTGTCTACTCTTTTATATGGCTCCGAATCATGGGTCATCTACCGCCACCACCTGCGTCTCCTAGAATGCTTCCATCAATGCTGCCTCTGTACAATCCTAAACATCCACTGGTCAGACTATGTGACTAATACATCTGTTCTAGAACAAGCAGCAGTTACAAGTATTGAGGCCATGTTGCTGAGATCGCAGCTGCATTGGGCAGTGTGGGGAATCTCGGCTGGACCGAGATCCTAACATGGAATGAAAAGGTGACTGAGAATGGAGGCCTTGGTCCTGACAACATGTTGATGCACTCTGAGAGAGGAGAAAAACACTAGGAGAAAGCTGTCACGTGAGAACAAGGACGCTGTCCCATGAGAACAAGGACTTATTTTTAACAAAGTAGCTGGGTAAAAGGTAAACATGAGAAGAAAACAAGAACAGATGTGCAGAGAGACTGTGGGAAAGCAAGACTGAAAAGGTCCACCTGTCAGCTGTGAAAATTATAGTTTGTGTATTTGAATTGACCTATCTGTATAGTATACGTGTGCCTGAAGAGCTGTATTTAAGGAGCTATAAACTGCAGCTCTGGGCTGCTGCTGCTGCTTCTCTTTTTCTTTCCAATAAACTTTCTGCTGGACATTCTGTGTCGCGTCCGTTCCAACAGCGACAGGGCAGGACACGTCTCAAGGATGAAGGACTATCGCCTCCCTAAGATCCTGCTTTAGGGTGAACTTGCCACTGGCTGCCGCATGAGATGAACCCCAAAGAGAAGATACAAGGACTCCCTGAAACAACATCTCAGCCTTGGTCATATTGATCAACATAACTGGTCTACTCTGGCCTGCAATCGGGAGGTCTGGAGACACACTATCTATAACGCTGCTGCTTCTTTTGAGAAAGCATGCAGGATCACTGTATTAGGGAGAGGTTCGGACCATACTGAATCTGAAACCATGACATCATTGGAAGCTCAACAAAACTGATATTTATTACCAAGAGGTGGCCAACAAAATGAACAAACCCAAAAGAGAGGAAGGAGGGGAGAAATAAGCCCCCAGCACGACCTCCCCAGTCACGCAGCTGTTGCCCATAAAGTTATCTTACTGACCTAGCATGCCTATAATTACCAATAGCAGAAGCTGCATCCTTGGAAAGTCAGTAAGTTCACAAATTGGCAGGCGTCCCTGCCAAAAGGCAACATTGTCCTTGATGTGAAGCTAGCTTAACTCCAAAGAAGAGCTAACTGCTTTTATACAATTAACTGATTACGTCTGTCTAGGCAGGTGTGGCCAGCACCGCCCCGCCAGAAATTCTCAGTCCTACCCCCTTGGTTATGTAAGTGCATCTCTTCTGCGCATGTGTGGCTTTCCCTGCGCCTGCGTACTGCACTCGGGGGGGTCTTTTCCAAATGAGTCTAGGGTTATCCTTCATCACTATAGTCTTCAATTTCTCCTTCAAGCGACCTTGGAGAACAATTAGCCAATCACAGAACACCAATTAAATATAGTTTATCCAAGAACTCTCTTCAAGGACAAATTTCCCATTTTATCAGTGCTTGTTTTCTCATAACTTGGCAGGGAAAGAACAAAACTTTTACATGTGGCTGGGCCAAACACAGACCAAAAGTATCAGCAAAAATTCACCCTGATACAGTCACTCTTGAGGAGAAAAGACAACGCAGAAAGAATCGTGTCTTGCAGAATATTCCACCTAAGGAGCCCTTCTGCTGTGCCTTTTGCAACCAGACTTGTCTATCTCGTATTGGCCTTTTTAGCCACCAGCACGCTTGTAACAAATGTGGGTAGAGTCCTTCCCAAATCTTCGTTTGCGAAGCCTAGCCATGAATACATAATATATTTCAACATCTGAGTCACAATTATTTTTAGACATCTAATTCTCTAAGCCTTTCTGTGTTACTATAAGGACACTTCGGTTATCACATTTTTTCCCCACTCAAAGTAAGCTGGAATAATATCTGTCAAGAGATCAGAACTCATTACAGAGCAGACTCAGATTGCCATCAACCCCAAGAGTCTACAGAGTCCCTCCTACTAGTGACATGCAGAAATAGGCTGAGATTTCTAGTTTGATACAAACTTAATAGCCCTAAAATATTTTTGGAAGTGAATTCGAATGCCATTGTAATTCACTTATTTATAATGGCCAGTCTTCGCGAACGAAGATTTGGGGAAAGGTCTTTTACCTTTCCAGCCTGCGCAATGGATTTTTTAGGTGAGACACAGCCTGCGCTGAACTGAGCCCACCCTTTAATCCTAAGGTTCATCTGCCGGGGCCAAGCGAGCTTGGACAATGGCAGTGAGGTCCTCAGGACGTAGGTTTGTTTAGAGTGACCTTCTCATAGATGGATGGCCTCACAGGGCTAACAAGCTACCATCTGCCCGGGGGACTTGGGATTCGAACCCGTGGTCGCAGCAGTGAGAGTCCTGCATGCTAACCACTAGGCCACCAGGGGTCCCCAATTCACTTATTTAACATAAATTTAAATCCATGTGAGACATCAAAACATACCTGCCTATTGTTTCCTTCTTTCAAGGATTTCAATTCTTCCTTAATTAAAGGAAATTGCAAAACTCTTGCTGTGAGACACTGGATCAATAAAAGTATTATTTTATTATTGGGTAGGAACCAACCCGGGGGGGGGGGGTAAGGGCAGCCTAGGAACACACATGGCAGGGCTCAAGGAGCCCACATGGAGTAACTGTCAGTCAAAAGGGCAGCCTGGTAGCCCACCCACACCATGCCCCCTGGAACCCCTAACTCAGCCTCTGATTGGTTACACCACCCCTCACTCCCCACCTGGGAGGCACTGAGTGGTCAGTGCCAGATGTCCTGCCTGGGAGGAGTGGCCACAAAGGGTTAAAGCACATAAATACAGGAGCACATGAGCTTTATCTTGCCTTTTCTCTTGGGACCTGACATTGTCATGTGGAGCTGGACTTCCATAGGGCTCTTTGGTGATAGCTATTTAACTCTCCTAATCTTTTTCTTTACTCCTATTTCTTCTCTTAATCTTTTTCTTTCTTTACTCTCTTAATCTTTTTTCTTACTTAATATTTTGGGTAACTTAAAAGCACTGGGTTGGATTCTGCTAAGTTGTGTGGGTTGGCATGTGCTGGGTCGCTGCTTTGTGGAATGCTCTACTTGGTTGTATGTTACCCCTTTTAAACTTTTGCCAAAATCCTTATTTCCTCCTAAAATTAAAAATGTCTCCTGAGAAAAGTGTGTAGCTTCTTCTCTTTAGGCTATCTCAAGGTATTAAGAACCAAGGGCTCTGCAAAAGTTCATTGGGTGAAACTTTTGTTGGAGTCTTGAATATTTTTTAAAAGTAATACTCCCAGTTAAGCTTGTGGCTTTGGGACTGGGGTCTTACATCTGCCCATTTCACTGGGAGAAGAATCAGATCCTTTCAGATCTTTACCAGGGACTATACCCTGATATACATGTTTTTACATGAGAATAAATCCATATAATTCAAAAGTATTTTTGCAATGGGACTTCAAGAGAAAAATGAGGCCTATAACACAGAATCCAGAGTAGACAGTACTGTTTTCTCAACCCCTAGCATCTTGCTGTCTTATTCAGTCCCAGCAGACTAGTTATAATCCATTTCATAGACTTCAGGATGTAGGTAAAAATCAACAGTATTTAGCTAAAAAAATAAGAAATGTACAAGTAGAGCAGGGCATCTCGCTTCATTAACAAGCCCTAAGCATAAATGTGCTTAGCTGAGTGTCATACTCAATCACACTGTAGGGCATCATAGTAACCAAAGCAGCTCTCACTGTAGCTGCTTTGTGTCCTTATCAAACTGTGTTGTGTCTTCATCCCAGTAAAAATAGGAAAATTCTCCACTTGGGCACACCTCACAAAACACTAAAATCTCAGTATACAACCATAACACTTCCATAATTAGCTTGAGCTCTGACTTGGAGGGGGTTGGAGAAGGAGCAGGGGGTGAAAAAAAGCTGTGTGTTAAATATTGTAAGATGCCATTTTATATGTAACATCAGAAGAACTTCTGTATAAGGTCATTCTCATGGTTTTCATTATCACATATAGTTAATCAAAACCACTTCAAGTCCAGGTAACCAACACACTACTAAGAGAATATTAAGAGGGTATAAAAGCATCCTACTCACTTGAAAACTAATTAACTTGGTTAAAAATGAAACAGTTTTGTAAAAGTACTGTAGTGTCAGAAAGGGCTTGTTCATACCTCAGTTTACTATGTGTGCACACAAATGAAGAGCAATTTTGCTTCTGTTGAAGGTAATGGCAAAAGTCCAACTCCAATGCAGACAGATCAAGCCTATAACATTAGACTTAAATCTTGAAAGAAATAAGATATCCTTTCGTGTACTTATATTTTAGGTCAAACAAATTTAGTATACTCTATGGATCTTGAACCTCCAAATCCCAATTCTAGGACATCTCAGTTTCAGAGCTATATAATGTCTCAGGTTTTAAAAAAATGGGCTTTAGGTGCCTGATGGTAGTTTAAGAGCAATTTAGGCATGTAATTCCAAAATAATACCTCTGAAAATTCTTCAAAAGCTTCAAAAGGGCATGTTTTGATAATCGGTGTATTTCTAAATATAACATCTGTACACATCACAAACCATCTAGACAATAAAACTTAAACAAAACTCTTTAGCCTTTGAAAGAGCTGAACTGAGGCTGGGGAGAAGAGGACAGCATTTACTCATGCAGTGCTGGGTTATAATACATGAATAGCATAAAGCTGTGATAAAGAGGGGAAGAAGGAACAGCAAGAGTTTTTCTTCTTTAAGCAATATAGAATATGCACAATGCTTTAGATGACCAGAGAAAATATTTGCTTATGGCAGTAAAAAGAAACATCTACTTTGCATGGCTTAAAAAAAAAATTTCCCATTCTAAAATCTAATAAACTTCTGCTTTGCAGAGGTATATATTGACATGTAACAATGCATATGAAATATATATATTTCTTTGCTCCTCTTTATATGGAGTTAAAAGCCTTAAGATTTGCAAAAGGATAACAGTGAGTGAAATTTCACCTATTTGTATTGTTTGTTGAACAGAATTAATTGCTTGGCATTGCATAAGACAAAACATGAAAACAAATACTGGCTCTCAGAGACTACAGTATAGAAGACAGGCTTTAAAATGACAGAACATACTGGGAAGCCTTGAAACACTCATTAATTATCGACATGGTTAGAAGTGAGCCTTTAGAAAGAAATTGAGTGCAAACAAGGATAGGAAGACACTGTAGCGTAAGGAGCTACAGAGAAAAAGAAGTGAGATGAGTTATTACTACAAGTTCAGCCATAGCAGTCTCTTGGCACAACATTGTAGAGATATAGATATAGGCACACACCTTTGCCCAATAGCTAAGAATCATTTCCATATTGCATAAAACAGAGAAATTAATTATATCATAGGCATGTGCCCTGGTTTTAGCTAGGGTAGAGTTAATTTCTTCTCAGTACCTGTTCCAGTGCTGTGTTTTGGATTCAGAATGAGAATGGTGTTGATAACACACTGATATTTTGGTTTTTGATAACTCGTATTTATCCTAAGTCAAGGACTTTTTTTCTTGTCTTCTGTTGTGCCAGTGAGGGGGTTTGCAAAAGAAAGTGGGAGGGAGCATAGCTGAGACAGGTGACCCAAACTGGCCAAAGGGATGTTCCACACCATAGAACATCATGCCTAGTATATAAACTGGGGGAGTGTATTGGGTCTGGCAGAGATGGAGTTCATTTCCCCATAGCAGCCCTCATAGTGCTGTGCTTTGCATTGGGAACTAGAAAGGTGTTGAGAATACACCAGTGTTTTGGCTACTGCTGGGCAATGCTGGCACAGCATCAGCACTGTAACAACCATCCCCCCAATAGAGGGCAAGATCCTGGGAGGGGATGCAGCCAGGCCAGCTGACCCAAGCTAATAAAAAGGGATATTCCATACCATATGATGTCAGCTCAGCTATAAAAGCTAAGGAAAGGAGCAGGAAGGGGGGCATTCATTGTCTCCAATGGCTGCATGCTAAGAAACCATTACACATACTGAAGCCCTGCTTCTCGAGAAGTGGCCGACCATCGCTGCTCATGGGAAGTAGAGAATAAACCTTGTTGTTTTTCGCTTCGCTATTGCGTGCGCAAGCTTTTACTTTGCTTTTGCTTTAATAAACTGCCTTATCCCAACCCACGATTTGTTTTCCATCTTACTCTCTCCCCTTTATGGCTGGGAAGGGGAGTGATAGAGTGGCTGGGTGGGCATCTGGTGTCCAGCCAAGGTCAACCCACCACAGCACACTATGGAGTTTGTGGAATCTGGTGTTACCCAGGTGTAAGAGAAAACAAACTTTAGGTGAAGATATATTGAAATGTGCTCTGAGGCATCCAGTCCCTGGGTTGCAGGGTGTGTGGAAGGATTTAGGAAGGTTCCTAGGGCAGTTATCACCTCCTATTACCTGGGACTTCACACCTGAATAGGTATTCAACCCTGGCAAACTTACACATCACCTGATGGAAGGGGGCCTTGCCTACCCCAATCAAAACTAGCAGTTTCTTGCCCTGTACTGGGGCCTGGCCTGTGCTTATTGATTCACAGTTCAATAATCTCAGAGGACTGTAGTGGAGGCAAGGACCCAAACTGCATTGGAGGACACTATGGCTGAGATAGGGACTCAGACCACAACAACTACAGTCATTGCCCCAGTAGTGAAAAGGAAAAAATGGATAAGGCAAGCTACAGGTCCATATCATTGATTAGTGAGGGAAGAAGAAGAAGAAGGAAGAGAAGAAGAAGGAGAAGAAGAAGGAGAATCAGGAGGGGAGGGGGCAGATCAAAAAGCTGGTCCTTCAACAAAAAAAATTAAAAGGAGTGAGACAAATTAAACAGGAAATCGAAGTTACCCAGTCCCTGACCTCATCAGAACTTTGAGACTTGCGAAAAGATTCCAACCACCAGGCAGGTGGACAGATTCCTACCTGGCTGCTTCGATGCTTGGACTTCAGCAAAGCCTTTGACACTGTCTCCCACAGCATACTCCTGAAAAAGCTGGCAGCCCACGGCTTGGACAGGGGCACCCTGTGCTGGGTTAGGAACTGGCTGGAGGGCCAGGCCCAGAGAGTGGTGGTGAACGGTGCTGCATCCAGTTGGCGACCGGTCACTAGTGGTGTCCCCCAGGGATCAGTGTTGGGCCCAGTTCTGTTTAATATCTTTATTGATGATTTAGATGAGGGGATTGAGTCCATCATCAGCAAATTTGCAGATGATGCTAAGCTGGGGGGGAGCGTCGATCAGCTGGCAGGCAGGAGGGCTCTGCAGAGGGACCTGGATAGGTTGGAGAGTTGGGCTGATTCCAACAGAATGAGGTTCAACAAGGCCAAGTGCCGGGTCCTGCACTTTGGCCACAACAACCCCATGCAGCTCTACAGGCTGCAGACAGAGTGGCTGGAGAGCAGCCAGACAGAGAGGGACCTGGGAGTTTGGATTGACAAGAAGCTGAACATGAGCCAGCAGTGTGCTCAGGTGGTCAAGAAGGCCAATGCCATCCTGGCCTGTATCAGGAACAGTGTGGCCAACAGGTACAGAGAAGTGATTCTTCCCCTGTACTCAGCACTGGTGAGGCCACACCTCAAGTACAGTGTCCAGTTCTGGGCCCTTCAGTTCAGGAAGGATATTGAGGTCCTGGAGCAGGTCCAGAGGAGAGCAACTAGGCTGGTGAAGGGACTCAAGCACAAGTCCTATGAGGAGAGGCTGAGGGAGCTGGGGTTGTTCAGCCTGGAGAAGAGGAGGCTCAGGGGAGACCTCATCACTCTCTACAACTCCCTAAAAGGAGGTTGTAGCCAGGTGGGGGTTGGTCTCTTCTCCCAGGCAACTATCAGCAAGACAAGAGGGCATGGTCTTAAGTTGTGCCAGGGGAGGTTTAGGTTAGATATTAGAAAGAATTTCTTTGCAGAGAGGGTAATCAGGCATTGGAATGGGCTGCCCAGGGAAGTAGTGGATTCTCCATCCCTGGAGGTTTTTAAGATGAGACTGGATGTGGCACTTAGCGCCATGGTCTAGCAACTGCAGCGATAGTGAATCAAGGGTTGGACTTGATGATCTTGGAGGTCCCTTCCAACCCAGCTGATTCTATGATTCTATGATAACAGGGCTGATAGTCAGCAATTTGAAAGTCATGAAGCCAAACAGCTGGGATGCCTTGCAAGAGATTGGGAAATTGAAAGAGGAATGGGAAAAAAAAGAACAATTTTCAGTCTCTGGAGATGGCTCCTCTCAAGTGTGAGGGCAAGGTATCCATTTAAGGAAGATCTTATGAACTCCTGTATTCGTGCTTAATTAGATGCTGTTATTTTTTGGTCTGTGTTTGGCCCGGCCACCTGTGAGAGTCTGTTCTTTTCCTGACAAGTTATGTGAAAACAAGCACTGATAAACAAGAACTTCATCCTTGAAGGAAGCATCTTGTATAAACTGAAATTAATTGGGGCCTGACTATTGGCCAACGGCCCTCCAAGGACATTTGAAGGAGAAAGTGAAGAGAAGGAGGATGAAGTAAGCCCCAAGACTCATTTAGAAAAGACCCCCGATGTGTAGCATGCAGACACAGGGGACTTTCCAATGTACTCACGCATGCGCAGAAGGCGTACCATTTACATAATGGGGGGAGGGACCAAAGGCCTCTAGCTGGGTGTTGCCGGCTGCACTTGCCCAGGTAGACGTCTGTATCAGGGCTTAATTATGCTGATACATTTGGTCTGTGTTTGGCCCAGCCACCTGTGAGAGTTTATCTTTTTCCTGCCAAGTTATGAGAAAACAAACACTGATAAATGTATAAACTGAAATTAATTGCTGTTTTATGATTGGCTCATAGCCTTTCAAGGGCACTTGAAGGAGAAATTGAAGAGGAGAATGATGAAGTAAACCCCCCAGACTCAATTAGATAAGACCCCTGAGGTATAACGCACATGCTCGGGGGAAATCCCAGAGTAGCCACGCATGCACAGAAGAGATGTTACTTGCATAACAAAGGGAGGGACTGCGGGCTTCTAGTTGGGCGGTGCTGGCCACACCTGCCTAGGTAGACATCATCAGTTAATTGTATAAAAAGCAGATAGCTCATTGTTGGAGGGGAGCAAGCTTCACATCAAAGGACAACGTTGCCTTTTTTGCGGGGAAGCCCGCTATTTTTGTGAACCTGCCGACTCTCCTAGGATGCAGATTCTGCTATGGGTAATTCTAGGCATTCTGGGTAGATAAGATAACTTCATAAGCAACACCTGGGTGACTGGGGAGTCATACTGGGGGCTTATTTTCCTTCTCTCTCTCTCTCGGGTTTGTTTGTTTTGTTGGCCACCTCTTGGTAATAAATATTGGGTTTTGTTGAGCTTTCAATGGTGTTATGGTTTCAGTTTCAGTATCCTTCGAACTCTCCCTATTACAGCATCATAGGTTAATTGTATAAAAAGCAGATAGCTCTTGCTGGGAGCAGATTCAAGCTTCACATGGAGGACAACGTTACCTCTGCAGGGACGCCTGCTATCATGTGAACCTGTCAACTCTCCGAGGATGCAGCTTCTGCTATGGGGAATTCTAAGCATTCTGGGGTTGGTAAGACAACCTCGTAAGTAACACCTGAATGATTGGGGGGTTGTCTTGGGGGCTTGTTTCCCTTCTCTTTCCTGTCTTGCGCTTTCTCATCTTGTTTGCTACTTCTTTGTAATAAAAGTTTTGTTGAACTTTCAATGGTGTACTGGTTTCAATTTCGGCAATCTCCTTGCTACATAATTTTGGTGATGAGGATGGGATGCCGAATGTGAAACACGCCATTGCCGGGGGAAAGTGGGACCCACCCAGTTTATGGGGCTGCGCCACTATATTGTGGGGAGGGCAGGCTAGAGAGTGTAGCTGTCACCCCATGTTTTTGTCATTCTTGTGGTAGTTGTGTTGTTTGTCCATTGTGTCGTTGTGAGCTCAAGGTGCTGTTAACGGTACCGTAATATCTTATCTGTTAAATGGGGGGTTTTCTTGGACCTTACAGTGCTGGTGTGTGCAGTGTCGACTGGTTGCCGTCTGACGAGACTCTTCCTGAATCAAGTGCTATTGCATGTGAGCATGTTGGGGGCTGTGGGTTGAGGAACGAGCATGAGTTTATTAGCAAAAGTTTTGAAACCCCGGGATAGGGGTCCGGGAGGTGCCCCTCCTGTTGAGTGTCCCGGGTGGATGCAGGAGCCTTGGAGTATGCTCTGGGATCATTTGGAAACCTGTATCAGGGTCGGTCCTGAACCATAGAATACTGATAGTCCCATAGAATTATTGAAGTATTGGGGACAGTTTGTGGAAACACCACAAACTAAGAAGGCACAACCGTTAAAACATACTGGTCGTATGGCAGGAGAACTTCTTTTTGCTTATAAAGTAGCTGTGGGACATATAGGAGATTTAGAGAAGCAGATAGAGCAATTGAAAACAGAACTACAAGAGACAAGAGCTACATCCATAGTGCAAAAGCAGGCTCTACTGGCCACAATTGCTCAGTGCAGCCTCATGGAACAAAAATGCGCTATGGTGGCAGAAAAATTTGCGGTGTGTTCCACAAGATGGAGAAGGGGAAAGACATGGAAAGGGAAAGACACGGGACCCCGGGTAAGGGCTATCATAGCGGATCCAGGATGGGATCCAGAAAAATGGGATGGCAACATCTGGAGCACCAGCAAATCTGATAGTGAACCAGAGGATGCAGGGAGAGAGAGGGAGGAAACATCCCCGGGACCTGTAAAGGCAGCCCCTGTGGTTAAACGATAAGGAGCTTTAGACCTTGCCACTGGGCATTAGGCACGAGTCGATACGTTAGAAGATTTTACACCAGAGGATATTAAAAATCTTATCAACTGTTAACGCCAACACCCAGGGGAGAAACCCCAACAATGGTCAGTGCGGTTGATGGAAGAAGGAGTCAATAGTGTTTTAGTTGATAGGATAGATGCCGGGTGTTTTATGGGCTTGACAGGGGATCCGTACATCCAAGCTGCATTGTTCCCGTGGGTCAGAACACCCCACTAGTAATGGTAATTGCCATGGGACTCAGCGACAGGCACACGAATGATGGAGCGTGGCCCCCCACATTCAGCCAATGGGTCACCTTACAGCAAGCTACCCTCCTACTCAAGCAGGAGGGGATGAAACTTGCCGTACAACACGGGGATCCAGGGACTTACCTGGATCAGTTGTTCATGCCAGGCACACAAAACATATTGCTAGAGGGGTGTCCAGCACAATGGAGGCCATATATCATACCCATCCTGATGACGGCTCAAGGTTATCCTACTCGGAAAGTGATAGGAAAGCCAGGACAGTTAGGGGATTTACCAGGGTTACCGGCATGTCCAGGAAAATCCGAGACACTAGGGGGCAGTAAGCCCCCGAGAGAAGCACCAGCAGGGGATAAGGGAGAGGGAGAATGCACCCGCCTGTTCAAACTTCTGCTCCAACGGGGGATCCCAAGAACCGATATTGATGGCCAGCCCCTGAGCATGCTATCAAAAATGGTGCAAACTGGGGGGAGGGGAGGCCGATGTGTAGCACGCAGGTGCAGGGGAAATTCCAATGTACTCACGCATGTGCAGAAGGGGTGCCATTTACGTAACGGGGGGAGGGACCGAAGGCCTCTAGCTGGGCGGTGCCAGCCACACTTGCCCAGGTAAACGTCATAGGTTCACTCATGGCTAGGCTTCGCGAACGAAGATCTGGGAAGGGCTCTACCCACGTTTCTTGCAAGCGCGTTGGTGGCTAAAAAGGTCAATACGAGAAAGGCAAGTCTGGTTGCAAAAGACACAGCAGAAAGACTCCTTAGATGGTATACTCTGCAAGGCACGATTCTTTCTGCGTTGTCTTTTCTCCTCAAGGGTGATATGTTCCAACATGCTAGAGTTAATTGTATAAAAAGCAGATAGCTCTTGCTGGGAGCAAACTCAAGCTTCACATGGAGGACAATGTTGCCTCTGCAGGGACGCCTGCTATCACGTGAGCCTGCCGACGCTCCAAGGATGCAGCTTCTGCTATGGAGAATTCTAAGCATACTGGGGTCAGTAAGACAACCTCATAAGTAACACCTGAGTGAGCAGGGGGTTTTCTTGGGTGCTTGTTTCCCTTCTCTTTCCTCTCTCTCGTTTTCTCGTCTTGTTTGCTACTTCTTTGTAATAAATGTTGTTTTGTTGAACTTTCAATGGTGTACTGGTTTCAGTTTCGGCAATCTCCCTGCTACAACTCCCCAGGAAAGTGGACCACTGCAGACGAAGGTATCCAGTACTTGAGAGAATTAGCAGTGCTGTAAATCATTTATAGTAATCTAAGAAGTGATAACATCCCTAAAGATCCAGAGGATGTCCCTTGCACAATGGCCATGTGGAGGAAGGTAGTTCAAAGTGCCCCTGCATCATATTGCAACAGCCTGGTAGCATTATATTACCCACAAATGGATACACCAACTGTAGAGGTGATGTCCTCCTGGCTCCAAAATGTAGAGGAAACCCTGGACACCTCCTCATCCCCACAGGCCAGCACCTCAACTCTCAGGGGCAGCCCAAGAAATCGGTCCTCTCCTGCCCCAGTCAGAGGGAAAGGAAGCCCCAAGCGCAGGCCACGTGGTGAACTCTGGTTCTTTCTGCGTGACCAGGGGAAGACATGAAGAAGTGAGATGGTGAACCCACCTCTAAGCTGGAAGCCCAGGTACATGAACTGAGAGGGAAGAGAGCTGTTAAGAAGGGGTCACCCAAGAAAGCTGTCCATGTAGTCGCCGCAAAGACCCAAGAAAGCAATCAGTGATCTCCCAGATGTAAAAGGACTGAAATCGCCTCCTTTAATCCTGGTGAAGGGACTTCTGGTCTGGCATGGCAAAGGTCAGACTGAATGCTCTGACCAGGAACAGGAAGAGAGGGTCCCTGCCTTCAGCCAAGAGGAGGAAAGGGAATGACTGGGCCTACTGGACTATGTGGATTCAATGGCCTGGCACATCATGTCCACAGAGGTATAGAGCTTTGGTGGATACTGCTGCACAGTGCACAGTGATGCCATCAAGGTACAGGAGTGCAGAACCTATTTTATCTCTGGACTGACAGGGGGATGCCAGGAGTTATTGGTATTAGAGGCTGAAGTGAGTTTAACAGGGAATGAGTAGGATGTCATATCATATGACATCAGCTCAGATATAAAAGCTAAGGAAAGGAGCAGGAAGAGGGGGCATACATTGTTTCCAATGGCTGCTTGCTGAGCAACCATTATGCTATCTTATTCTCTCTCCCCTGCCTGGTTGGGAAGAGGAGTGATAGGGCGGCTTGGTGGGCACCTGTCTTCCAGTCAAGGTCAACCCACTACAGGGAATTACATGGAAGAAGAGCTGATATGAGTTTGGGAAGGGGGGGGGTCTGGCATCGGTTAGCGGGTGGTGAGCAACTGTATTGTGCATCACTTGTTTTTCCCATTTTATTATCATTATTTTAAACATTTACCATTATTACTGTATTTTACTTTATTTTCCATTATTAAACAGTTCTTATCTGTAAGAGAAGATTTTGGCGAGGAGGGGAAGATAGGAGTATTCACTCAGGGAAGCATCTGCAGTTAGGGAAGACCTAGTGTTGGAAAGAGTTCTTTCTCACAAATGGGGCTGTGTATGTTCTCTCTGTCTGTCTGTCTGTAGAGAAGTTACTCCCCTGCTTCAAGGAGAGATAAGATTCTCACAGACATGCCTAGGAGCCCCTGCTGGGAGTCAGGCAGGCCATAAAACAGGGGAGAATACAACCTTGAAAAGTTATGCACATGCAAAAGGTGTTGTTATAAAAGCACCAAAACAGGTTTCCTGCTTTGCTTTTTCTGCCTGCTGCATGAGCATTCAGTGATGTATTGCAGTGTATTAGGGTCTCTGAAAATAAACCTTTCCTTAAAACCTTAGCCGTAGCCTGGTGCCTGCGGTTACCTGCATGCATATCAATTCCCACATTATCTCAACCTACAAGTTTTACTTTGATTCTCCTCCCCATTCCACCGAGGTGGGGGGGAGAGAGGGGGGTTGAGTGAGCAGCTGCCAGGTGCTTAATTTCCAGCTGGGCTTAAACCACAACAGCATGAACATTAGATTATGAATCTTTCAGTTGAAAGCCCATGAAGAACCATTATATTGTGAAAAATTATTAATCCCTTGGTGACTTTCCAACAGATTTCATCTTCCACTGTTTTCCCCTGTTCCTGTGCATTTTTGTGTGGTTGTTCCAGAGAAAAGTTTCACTGATTAGAACCATAAATTTAAGATACAATTTTCAATACTCTAGATTATGTTTTTCCCCCAGTAAGAAATGTTTACTGGGGATAGGAACAGAAATAGTGTGCAAAGATTTAAACAAATACCTCTGTAGCAAAATTAACCCCACTGAGTCTAGGTGCCTAGTCACCCAGTTCAGATAACCAACGTAACCAGTCTGTGACACACCACCAGGGAAGTTTGTTTCCACAGAAGCATGCACAAAACAAAACATTCAAGAGACAGTTTAATATAACATTCTGCTTCTGGTTTACATGAGAAAAAATCCCCGAAGTTATGCCAATGTAACTGTTTGGCAGCCACTGTAAAGTCACCTGTAACTATCTCAAAATCATTGTTCTGTTAGCAGCCTCAGAAGAAAAGTACTATACTGTTGTGGTTTAGGAATGGTATTCCCCAATTTAGTGCTCCCACTAAAAAGAAAACCATGCACCACTCCCCTCCCCTCTCCTGTGGGAGATACAAAAAGCAGAGATCATGGGTTGAGATAAGAACAATTTACTGAAAACATCAATTGGGTAAGAAAAAGTACAGTAATAGCAAAAATATTCATAACAAAAGTGTACAAAAGTGGGTGATTTACATGCAAAAATGCTCACCAAGCTGAGGACAATGAAAAACAATGGCGGACAGACCCTCTGCTTTCCCCATGACTGGAAAGGCATGCCCCTTCTCCCCAGAAGATGGTATGGAAAAACATTAGGATCTTGGGCATGGCCACATGGCTCCAGGCTCTGCCCCCTCATGGCTACTGTGAAAAATTAACCCTATCCTTGGCCAAAACCAGGACATATACCTAGATATTTATTTAGGTGATTCTCTTTCTGGGAATGTGGGAAAAATCTCATTTATTGAATTTAGAAAGACGGCAAAAGTTTGCAAAACAAAAGGAATAAAACGAAAAGGAAAAATTACAACACGTGTTGGGTGTCCTAGGCACTCAGGATTCCCAGGAACACCCTTCAATTCAAAAGTCCCACCTTTTAAACATTCTTAAGGTTCAACCCCGTTTACGTCATAGAAGAGGCGTTCCCCTCTTTCTGGTTGGCTGTGTCGTGCTGGGAGGTGGAGTGTCCAGCAGCATGGCAGCTTCCAGGACCAGCCATGTGGTATAAGGGGTTTCCTTACCAATATTCATTTACAGTTCCCTATTCCCGTTCGCATGTTTCCCTGACACCGGTTCCAGGCTGAATCCGGCGTCTTACAGCTCCGCGATATGCCTTATAGGTTAGTAAAGAAAAACTCTTATGTTAGTGATTTGCTAAATTCATTTGCTTGTAATAAAACCGATTCTTTATTTCTCACAGGGAACAGGTGCCTTTTACCAATCAAATGCCCCACTTTATTATCTACTTATTATAACTGGTATTGCATAAGGTTTTGTAAGCTTCAACTAAGGCACAGCATTCAGCTGAGTTAGATACAAACACTAAGTACATATCCATGATATTCTCATTTTCCATGTTAGGACTTGAACTGTGTGTTGCTAACACAGTAATTAATTGTGTATTTCTCCAAAACACTTTTTTTCCCTAGAGTGAAATGTTACTTCCCTGTAAGAATAGTTATTTTTAAAATATAACATATCTTCAGCACTTTCAAAGAGACCAGCAGGTTTTACATAGAGAACTGGAAAAGCAGTGTCAATGCTGTAGTCTGATAAAATGTTTTCATCCTTGTGAAAAATAAAAAATACACAAATGGTGGCAACGTGCCCTGTGTTTTCTAGTACAATTACACTAACTTTAGGCTTACCAACTGAAAGAAACAATATGCACTTTGAAAGAGAGTCTAAACAAAATATGGGAATGGAGATATGGCAAATGTTTTACAGAGCTCCTTTCTGCCTTCAGTTGCTTATTTCAAGCTTGCTAGAAAGGAAACGCTATAAGGTAGTAGCCCAGAGAATGTTTTCTTTTCAACTTTAAATGCAAGTTTGTATCTTATCTTTTTGCTGTGTTCTAATTAAAAAACATTTATTTTTCCCTTCTTATTTTTCTTCTGGCAGGCTGGTGTGATTAGGAATTCTTACCTTGGGTAAGTCTCTTGTCATGGTTTGAAAAAGCCCAAATTTAATTCTGATTCCTAGCCCCCCACCCACATCTCAACCCCATGTGAGATGGGTTTTCCAGACAAAAACACGAGACTCAATATGGGGGAAGGAATATATTACAGGACTATACAGCAAATAAATACTATAATACACTGCATACAATCTTAACTCTATCTCTACCATGACAATAATATTTACAATGGGCCAAATCTCTTCTCCCTCCAAATAAAAGTCCAGGAGAGAAGAAGAAGAAAAGACCCCTTTCAGTCTCTGAGCAACAGGTCTCTCTCTAGGCAGCAGGCTTTCTTCTTCTCTTTCAGGCAGCAGTTGCAGCTGGATCCTTGCCAATACACACGAGGGGGGTCTCCAAGCCCCTCGGCCCTCCGTCTTCAAAACGGGGGTCTTTCCGTGGACTACGTAACCCCAGACAAGGTCGTTCCACCACGGTCATATCACGAAGCACGGGGGTCTTCGTGACAGTCTGGTATCTTCAGGGGAAATCAAGCCCCTTCACAGAGCTTCTGTGCTCTGCTTCAAAGATGGCTGCCAGCTTCTCTGAAGCTGCAGCAAGGAGGGGGGGGAAAGCCCAAGGTCACCCCCTCCACACACATTCCTTTGGCCATCCTGGCTGAGCTCTCAGGAGGCCGGAGCTTCTTAGCTCCTCTCTGTAGTGCATACTGCACTTTAGGACTCCACTCAGTCCACCACCCCCTCCTCTTTCTCAGAGGGGTCTCTAGCGAGTTTGGGGGTTTTGGTTTGTCCAGTTCTTACCCTCCGAAACTCTCTTCCTGCTGCTGGCTCGGGTCTCTTGTCCTGCTTTCTGCTGCTGGCTCTTTTCGTTTCCTCAGACAACTCTGTGTCTGCTTCAGTTGCATACCGGCATCTGCTGCTTCTCTTGGTTCTTATCAGTTGGCTCTTTGCCACTGCTCTTCGGACACTGCTGTTCTGCTGCTGCTCCGTCGCTGCTCCCAGCGTCTCCCACTTCTGCTTACAGGGGAGAAAACTCCCCCAGCTCCTAGCCACAGGCACTCAGTCCAGCTAACACTGTTCCAAGTCCCTGCAGCCCCCCAACTGGGGGCTGGGGGGGCAGAGGCCCCCAAGGGGCCGGAGCCCCTTCTCCTCGTGGCCTCTACAACATGGCCACCTCTTCTTCTCACAACAAGTACCACTGCTTCTCTTCCGGTCTCCAGAGATATGTTTATATTTTGCAGGAGCACTGATTGGGTCAAGCCCCAAGGGTCACCACCCCCTGGGGGTTACCACTTTTAGCTTCAGGGGGAAACCTGGTTCAAACCACTACATCTCTGCTTACAGATCTAGGGAGACAAGGTACCTTATGCACACTAGTATAGCTATTTATGCAGATCACATCCATTTATTCAGAAGACTCATCATATCCCTGCAGAAGTCCAGGACTTGATATGCTAGTGCTCCCATCTGTTAAGCATCAACCTTTTAATGCTTAACGAGTGTTTCCAAAGGAGAACAGCAGCAGAAAATAAAATTCCCAATCAAAAGGCAGGGAAAAACATACATTCAAACTAGACACCCCACAATCCCCCAACTAACCCAAGGCACAAAACTGATTAACTGCCTAAGGCCAAGAGCATAGACATGGGATGTTTTCCTAAAGAGAGGAGGAGTTATTTTGACCTTCTAATTTATAAAGGGAAACCACACACCAAGGTGTTGCAGCTCTGCTCAGGAGGAGCAATTAGGACATAATTTGGGTTGTTTATTTTGTTGGGTTCAAAAGTCCATGCTAAAAGATCAAAAAAGGCTTATAGTCACTAAACAAGATCTATGCTTGTGATGCTTTTTCAACTGGCTTTTGTGTTGATATTGTCTAGTTTTTTGCTTGTTTGGAAATAAAAACCAGTATCTTTAAGTAGGAAATCCCACTTGAGTTAGTCTGCTATAACAGGACAAATTGCCCCTTCATGGTAAAGTTGGATTTTAAAGGAAAAGAAACTTGAAAAGAGATCTGTGCTTGTACAGTGAGCAGAAGCCATTCAGGTAAAGATGTATTCTTAAAACTGATATAGCCAATCCTTTCTAGATGAATACTCTTTTATTGAATACTTTGTGACTTATTTAGTATATTTTAAACCAGTAACACGCTTCAGAGGCTAGAACAATTCTGCTTGCTATATAAACATAGGGATAAAACATATAAGCCATCAATTACAACAGGTGCTTTAAGGGACTCTTCTGGACAATAGTGACACTAATGTCAGTCAAAGTTGCACAGTTACCTCTGCATATTTCCTAGAATGAAGGAATCGAGCTTGCATGGTTCTTCTGACCCAAACTGCGCCAGCATAGAAAAGAAAGTTGGGCAGTATTTCAAACAAGCAATAAAAAATAAAAATTCTCAGGCTGCCAGCATAGAACCAATAGTGAGAGAAACAGAATATGCTGTGGTGTTCCCAACCTCTGGTATCTTGAATCTCTTCAAAAGTTTGTAGGTGCTGTCCTAACAGTACTACCTGTTAGTATGGTCTCAAGTTTAAAACAGTCCTAAGCCATAGAAGGTGTACACAGTAGACCCTCTGACCATGATATTGGTTCAAAGATAAATCTGATTGTAACAGTTAAAATCAGTTGTGCAGGGTTTTTTAATGGGGGTGGAAGATAGTATTTAAAAAATGATTGCTTATGTCATCCATATGGGAAAGGAAGGTCCCTGTATGGGCCACCACCTATCATTTATTATATTGACATGACACTTTTAGCATATTATAAGGTCTTGGACTATCTTCAAGCAAGAGATTCTTCCCCTCTACTAAACTGCTTGGTAGTTGATCTATCATCAACTATCCAGAAGAGAGAAGGAGGGTAAAAATAACCGTTCTTCACAACAAATTTTCCAAATTTTTCAGTTTCCCTGTCAATGCCTTTTCTGTGACTACTGTTCTTGCAGCTACAGGGGACCTTGGCCAACAGGATGGCAGGACAGCCATACAGTGGAAACTCTGTGAAATCTTGAGATTGGCACAGAAAGATGTCAAAACTCACTAACAGAGTTACATTACTGCACCGACTAACAACAGGTTGGGATACCACGATCTGGTTGCTACTCTTGCAAAGACTTGTATACAACCTCAAATTAACACACTGTTAGTCTAACCCAGAAAAGACTGATATTAACAAAGACCTTTTTCCAGCTGATGTCATGGACCTTTGGCTCAGGAATTGTGAACAGCCTTGTTTGTGTGAGTAGGGTTTCTTTCACTGTGTGTACTTAAATCATGAAGGTTATGACAGCAGCACTTACATGGGACATGTTGGGATATGGAAGCCAAAAGCATTACCAAGGAATTAATACCAGGTGCTTTTTTTCTTGAAATATTATCTTCATTTCTAATTTTTGCTGACATTTAATCTTACATTAACAAGAAACTTTAAATAAAGGCGAAATGGCCATTTGGTCTTGTCTTCACTATTCAGAAATTTCCTCTCTAAGGTTTTCATGGGAAGAAAATAAAAAACAAATCTAACATCTCAAACTTCTAGAACAATCCATAAGCCTCGACAGGTCCATTTTTTTTTCTTTTTTTTCCCCACTGTCTTGGTTTAAAGACAATGTATGCTAGGAGGCAGGACCTCTGATGGAATAGAAACCCCTCCCTCCAAATTACTGTAAATTTGAAATTATGAGACTTCCAAGCAAAGTGTAGAAATGAAATAACAGTTTCATTAAAATGGAGAACAAAACAACAACCAAACAATAACAGAGAAAACGTCACCCAAAAATCACTCTTTCACCTCCATGCCGCCTCAGTGACAATGCAGTCCTGGTGCAGTCACGTGATCACAGAGCCACTGCCGTACCAGGCAGGTGACATGTGAAGATGTAATAGGTTTGTGTAGTCAAATAGAACTTCCTTTTCCAGGGACAAACAGGATATTATTCCATGCCATGTTATGTCAACCCAGCTATTTAAACAACTGGGAAGGAAGAGATCTCTCTCTTCTTTTCCGGTTGCCAAGCGAGGCAGTTTCGGGAAGAAAGCGTTGGTTGTTTGGGAAGTATTTTCTTTTTTTTAGCTCTTTGTTGTATACATACTGCCAATAGTGCCTATCTTTGTGTAATATAAATAATCTTTCTTAGCAGTTTTGATTTCTTGTAGTTTTTTTCCTTTCCTCTCTCCTTCCCCCCCCCCTCCCCTTCCTCCGCAGGGATGTGGGTGCAGGCCCAGTGGATACCTGGTGTTCAGCCAAAGTAAACAATAACAATTTTGGTGCATTGGCTGGGAAAACTGCCAAGAAGGATTGTTTATAAAATAACTACCTCACTTATCTGTTTGTTTATACTAAGTCGAGAACATATAACAAAAACATGGCAATTCGCCCAGTTCTTGTGGGGATTCCTGTAATTTTACAAGCAGTTCTGATAGGGTGTGGAACTTACCCCTTAAAAAACACAGAAGGGAAAGAAATCAACCTTTTTTCTCTTCTTGATTTTGACATAGAGGGCCTGGTAATGAAAGCACCCACGATCCTTACTAATCCGTACCTGAGTTGTTTGGCTATATTACTGCTTTTAACCAATGCTCTTAAAACATTATGGGGAATGGAGAAGGTAGTGTTGTTTTTGTTATCTTGTGTTAGGGCAAAACCAACTTCGAGAGAGAATTTACTGGGATGTTCTCTAAAGGAACCAGTTCCTGGGTGGCAAGGAATGTGGTTGAATTTGGGCAGATTCTTAGGGCGTCTAACATCCCCTGTTGCTTGGGGCTTCACACCAGAACAAGTATTCAACCCCAACAAACTGACATGTCGTTTGATGGAAGGATGCCTTGCCTACCTCGATCAAAACCAACAACTTCTCACCCTGTACTGGGGCCTGGCCTGTGCCTACTGAGCTGCTGTTCAATATTCTAAAAAGACTATGACTGAGACAGGGACCCAAACCATGACATCTGAAGTCACTATTGCCCCTGTAGTAAAAAGGAAGACATGGATAAGGAGCTCTGCAGGACCTACAGACCTGCCTCCGTGATTAGTAAGGGAGGAAGAAGGAGAAGGATCTACCCCATCCGCACCTCCAAGAGAAGAAAGGGAGGCAGGACGAATAGCCAGTGATTCATTAGAGGGAACGGGTGCGCTTCACTTCCACGTGAGAGAAGCAGAGAGGAAACTAGACAGGAGATTGCACACACCGTGGCCCTTGGACCAGTCACGACAGAACCAAACATGAAAAATGTGCTTTATTCTGCAGCCAGGGATAATGGTCCCTCCTGGAGCCTTTGGCAAAAAGTGCCTGGTGAGACCCAAGGGCGACCACTTGGTTTCTGGAGCCGAAGCTATAGAGGATCTGAAGCCAACTACACCTCCACGGAGAAGGAAATCCTAGCAGCTTATGAAGGAATACAAGCAGCCTCAGAGGTAATTGGCACAGAAACACAGCCCTTCCTGGCACCCCAACTACCGGTGCTGAGTTCGATGTTCAAAGGAAAGGTGCCCCCTACCCATCATGCCACTGATGCTACATGGAGCAAGTGGATTGCTTTGATTACATAGCATGCCCGAATTGGAAACTCAAATCACCCTGGAATCCTAGAAATCATAACAAATTGGCCTGAAGGTGGAAACTTGAGTCTGGCTGATGAGGAGGAAAAAGAACAAGTGAATCGGGCTGAAGAAGCTCCACCGTACAATCAGTTACCCAAAGAAGAAACACGTTATGCCCTCTTCACTGATGGTTCTTGCCATATTGTAGGGAAGAACCAGAAGTGGAAAGCAGCTGTCTGGAGTCCCACCCGACAAGTGGCAGAAGCTACTGAAGGAGAAGGTGAATCGAGTCAATTTGCAGAACTCAAAGCCATTCAATTGGCCCTGGATATTGCTGAATGAGAGAAATGGCCAAGGCTTTACCTCTACACCGACTCGTGGATGATAGCCAATGCTCTGTGGGAGTGGTTGGATTGGTGGAAGAAAAATAATTGGAAGAGTGGAGGAAAACCCATCTGGGCTGCTGATTTATGGCAAGACATTGACGCTCAGGTTGAGAAGTTGACTGTGAGAGTCCGCCATGTAGATGTCCATGTACCCAAAACCCGAGCTAATGAAGAACATCACAACAACAAACAAGCAGACCAAGCTGCACAAGTCAAGGTGTCACAGGTAGATCTAGATTGGCAGCATAAGGGAGAATTGTTGGGCACATGATGCTTCAGACCATCAGGGCAGAGATGCCACCTATAGATGGGCACGAGACCGAGGGGTGGATCTAACCATGGACACTATTTCCCAGGTTTCCCATGACTGTGAGACATGCGCTGCCATTAAACAAGCAAAGAGAGTGAAGCCCCTATGGTATAGTGGACACTGGGATAAGTATAGATATGGAGAGGCTTGGCAGGTTGACTATATCACACTGCCACAGACCCGCCAAGGTAAGCGGTATGTGCTCACCATGGTGGAAGCAACCACTGGATGGTTAGAGACTTATCCAGTGCCTCACACAACTGCCCGAAATACCATTCTGGGTCTTGAAAAGCAAGTACTGTGGTGACACGGCACCCCAGAGCGCATTGAGTCAGACAATGGGACTCATTTCAAAAACAGTTTATTACTACTTGGGCCAGGGAACATGGCATTGAATGGGTATATCATATCCCATAACATGCACCAGCCACTGGAAAAGTTGAGCGATGCAATGGATTGCTGAAAACTACTTTGAAAGCATTGGGTGGGGGGCTTTCAAAAATTGGGATCAGCACCTAGCAAAAGCTACTTGATTAGTCAACACTAGAGGCTCCGTCAATCGAGCCGGCCCTGCCCAAACAGAGCCCCTTCACACTGTGGATGGAGACAAAGTCCCAGTAATTCACTTGAGAGGTATGTTAGGTAAAGCAGTTTGGATTAACCCTCCCTCGAGCAAAAGCAAGCCCATTTGTGGGATTGTCTTTGCTCAAGGACCTGGATACACCTGGTGGATAATGAGAGAAGATGGGGAAACCCAGTGTGTGCCTCAAGGAGCTTTAACCTTGGGAAAAAACTAATTTGTATTCTGAGTTGTATGTTGCAGGAAAAGTCACCAGACGAGGAAGACTATCGGTGGAGGGGTATTGACAAATGCTCATGGGCCATTCTGGTCAGCAAAATGTCAGCTTTATTAGAAGAAAGATAGCTTATATACTGCTTATTACACACAGACATGTGATTCTTTCCCAGGCAGGCTACATTGGATACATAAGGAAAACATACTGTGTTGTACAGTACTAATTGGACCACAGCAGGTGTCCACAAAACTTGTTTTCCTGCCAAAAGAACTCCACCTTGGCACAAGGCCCGCAGCCATATTAGTGGCATAGTATTTTTTACTGTCTGCACCCAGCCATGCCAAGGCAAAGGTCACAGAAATGCAATAGAAATTGTTCACACAATTTCTGTCCATCGACAGAAGACCCGAACTAAGCTGATGCTGGTGCTCAACGATAAGACCACCGTAGAAGACAAGACCTGTACAAGTGCGGGATGTAAGCGGATAATGGGGATATGGGTGTGACGTAAAATGGTATGGAATAAGGGGTGGAGATTGTAATGGTTTGTGTAGTCAAATAGCACTTCCTTTTCCAGGGACAAACAGGATATTCCACTCCATGTTACGTCAACCCAGCTATTTAAACAGCCGGGAAAGAAGAGATCTCTCTCTTCTTTTCTGGTTGCCGAGTGAGGTGGTTTTGGGAAGAAAGCGTTGGTTGTTTGGGAAGTATTTTCTTTTTTTTAGCTCTTTTTTGTATACATACTGCCTATGGTGCCTATTTTCGTGTAATATAAATAATCTTTCTTAGCAGTTTCAATTTCTCGTAGTTTTTTTTTTCCTTTCCTCTCTCCTTCCCCCCCCCCTCCCCTTCCTCCGCAGGGATGTGGGCGCAGGCCCAGTGGATACCTGGTGTTCAGCCAAAGTAAACAATAACAGAAGAAGTTCAAAAAGGGGGGCTTCCGAGTCCCTCCAGTGCAGCTGTAGCAATGGCGGGGGGGTGCCGAGATGGTGTGGATGAAAAGCATCACAAAGTGGCAGCCGTGCCGGTGGTTGAAAAACAGCAGAAAAAACACAGGGACTCCAGGGGCAGACAGCGCAGCTCCAGCCAGCACCGTGCAGCAGTGAGGCAGCGGTGGTTGAAAGGCAGCAGGAGCAGTTGGGGACTGTTGGAGCAGGAATATCTGATGACACTGCAGAGATAAGAAATTATCTTAGCCAGAAACTTTGGGATTTAAACAAAAACAAGGAAAGTCTGTTTACATTCACTCCCTGAAATTCTTACATTATCTTTTAATTAAGCAGACTTGTAGGCTCCAGAGGTAAATCCCTTTATCACTTTGTTTACCCCATCTGCCTTGTGATTGTGAAAAAGAAATATCTGTTTACCCGTTTGAAGAAAAATATCTCCCTGCATTTCCTGGACCTTTAACCCCAGCTATGAATGGAATGTTTGCCCCTCTTTCCCAAAACCCTATATATACCAAAGTTGTGTTGAATAAATTCATTCAGTTCTGTACATGCAAACTGGATCATAGCTTCATTAAACCGTCACAGGGGACCTCCCGGGTTCCATGACAGGGGTGAGAGAGGCGGCGGCAGCAAGGGCTGCGGTACCAGGACAAAGAGAGTGAAAGAAGAGCTGCTGGTTTCTTTTATTCGCCTCAGTTCTTGTGGGACCTTTGCTTCAAGGGATCTCGTCTAAGTTCTCACTGTGTTTTCGCTTCAGGAGTCCTGTCTCCCCTGCTGCCTGCCCTGCTCCACAGCCAGCATCCAAGTGGCGGCTGGCACAGTGTGTCACTGTCGGTGCAGAGTGCAGTGCAGCATCCCTGTCCCCGAGCAGCTGCTTGGGTTTGGGGCCGCTGTGGGGGTGCTGCCCCCCCAAACCTCATGGCGGCATGAAAAAATTCAGCAAGAAGATCTAAACCACAATACCCACAAAAATGAAGCAAGGATGTTTCTCTAAAGGAAATGGCATATGAAAAAGCTGGCACTGCAAGATCCTATTTACTGCAACATCTTCTTCCATTCCATTCTAACACAAAGACCAATGATGTAGAAATGCCAAGTCCTCATTTTCTATGACATTAATGTTTACCACAGCTTTGAAAATCTAAGATAAAAATTATAACAGAATTAGTTCTTCTATCATTAGGTTTAATGAAGGAAAACATCAGCATTTCTAGGATTCACAAAACTCTTGCTTTTGTCAGAGCTAAAAGCTAATTTGCCATGGCACAAACAGGAGAGAGAGAGAAAATTTATTTCTAAATGCATCTGTTGGCTATGAGCACAAATTAAGCTGAGTTTTTTGCTCTTTTTAACTGATGGAAAAGTTTTAAATCTCAAAAATACAGTGAGAGCAGAAAATATAATATGGCAGTTTCTTCAATATTTCATTCAAAAATAAATGTCCTGAACTTAGACACTAATTGTTTCACTTTTATATAACTGAAACATCTTTTCATTGTTTCAATTTTAATTTTGGGGGTTAAGGCCATTGTATACATTCATGAATTTTTAGTCCCTAAGTCAATCGGTGTCGTACTCGGGGCTTGTTCCTCCTCATACTGCTGAATAGCATCCACTGTTGGAGGCTTTTTGAAAGTTACTTTTAACCACAAGTTATTATACTAGTTGTGTGGAAGATAGATATGGGAAAGAGGAGCTTTCTGTAGCACATATTAAAAAGCAAGTTGGGTCTGACAGTTCTAATAGTTATTCCTGGCTCTGATGTTTGTGAAAAGAATCTTTATCAATAATGGATGTAAATTTTATTCCATATTTTAAGAAAGCCTATCATATACAAAGCTACAGAGCTACAAATCTGGCAGTAATTTAAAAAGAAAGGCAAGATGTAATTGAGAAATAGACAAATTCAATTGTTTATTTTAAAAATTTTAAACTACATCATATGAGCAAAATAGCAAAGAAACAAATAAGCAGATGAGCAAAATCTTATTTTGCCAGCTATTTTACAATCCAAGGTAAGTGGACACTACATGGGAAGAAAAAAATTGCTGCATAGATGGAATATCAGGGTAGGATTCTGGAAATTTGGCTCTTACCTCTTCTGCTGACCTTCTGGGATGCCTTCAGCAAGCCAATTCAGTAGCTTGTATCTCTATTTCATGCAATGTAATGTGGATTTCCTCTGTAAAGCATTGTAAGATCTCTTGGTAATGCTCTCACAGCTAAATTGTATTGTTTTCATACATTAGTCATAGAATGACTTGAGTTGAAAGGGACCCATAAGGATCATTGACTCCAACTCTCTGCTCCTCGCAGGACTACCTAAAACTAAACCATAGGACTACAAGCAACATCCAGACATTCCTCGAGCTCTGTCAAGCTTGGTACCACAACCACTTCCCCAAGGAGACCGTTCCAGTGCCCAACCACCCTCTAGGAGAAGAAACTTTTCCTAATATCAACCTAAACCTCCCCCGACTAAGCTTCATGCTATTACCTTGGGTCCTGTCACTGGTCACCAGAGAGCAGAGATCGGTACCTGTCTCTCCAATGCCCCTCATGAGGAAGCTGCAGACCCTGATAAAGTCTGACCTTAATCTCCTCCAGGATGAACAGACCAAGTGACCTCAGTCACTCCTCGTATGACTTTACCTGTAGACCCTTCCCCATGCTCATTGCCTTTGGACGCTCTTCAATAGCTTTATACCCTTCTTATATTGTGGTGCCCAAAACTGCACACAGGACTCAAGGTGAGGCTGCCCCAGTGCAGAGCAGAGCAGAACAATCACCTCCCTTGACTGACTGGCAATGCTTTGCCTGATGCCCCCCAGGACATGGTCAGCCCTCCCGAATCTGTTGACTCAGATGCAACTTGCCATCGACCAGAACTGCCAGGTCCCTTTCCTGGCACTGCTTTCCAGCATCTCATTTCCTAGTCTGTCCATACATCCGGGGTTGCCCCATCCCAGGTGCAGAATCCAGCACTTCCCCTTGTTAGACTTCATATGGTTGGTGATTGCCCAGCTCTCTGGTCTATTCAGATCTATCTGTAAGGCCTCTTGTCGCGGTTGGAACGGACGTGCAACATAAAAAAGGTTCCAGTAAAGTTTATTTCCAGGAAAAAGACAGCACACCGGGGCTACTTAGCAGTCCCTTTAAGTGCAGTTTTTGAACACACGTAATCCACACGGATAGGACAGTTCAAACTCTCACACCAGAATTCTTACAGCTAATAGGTGCATTTTCTAAACTCTACTTTCTCATAACAACTTTGCTCTTTCTCAAAACAGCCCTGTAAGGTTCCCACAACAGTCCCAAGCATCTGCTCTTATTTTTCTGTCATGTTGATGTTTTTCCCGACCACTCTCATTCAAAACAGGTCTCTGTTCTCATGAGACAATGTTCCTGTTCTCACGGGACAGCTTCTTCAGGATGCATCAGTATATTGTCAGGATCAGGGCCTCAGTCCTCTCTTTCAGTCCATCTCAGGGGTACACTTTGATCTGGTCAACATCGACTGCTTCGTCGATAAGTGCCAGGCTGCTGACAGGTTCTCTGTCAACCCCCGACAATTCCCCCTCTTTTTTTATTTTTATGCAGCAAAGATGGCTTTGACAGTCTGTTGCAGGGCCCTTTGCAACAGGCTGATCAAACAAGGCAACAGCATTGGCAACCCTTGATCCAAAGCTAAAAAGAAACACAGCATTCTACAATAAGGATAGACAACAACATTGCACCAAGAAAGAATCCAGAGAGCTCGTCCACCATTCAAAACAAGGATTCACTATAGTTCGAGAGATCCATGTAATACATTCCCCCAAAGTCTCAACACTCCAATACAAAAGCATTAAGTTCGCACACACATATATTGTAATATATGTATACCTACACAGTCTCTTTCTCTCATACAATCTCTCTTCAGTCATTCATTGGTGGCCAACTCAGTCACTCTTCACTCACGCATAGCTGGAATTCCTATTGTACTTTTACATTTTAATTGACACAGTTTACATTTTAAGTAGTTATTGGCTGTGTACTTCTCAGTTTGTCATTTTTGGTAGTCACGTCTAACAACTGTATATAAGGCCTAAAAAATTTAAATGAGATCTATTCTGGTTTAGCATCTGTTTATGTGCCTTCATAGTCTCTTCCCCCCTTTTTATGTTTTAAAATGTTCGTTTGATGTGTAAAATGTTTTCTTGACAACAATGTGTTTTATGAGTGAGGTAGGAAGGAGATGATTAAGGAACATCAAGAGAAATCACACATCATG
>NW_020924052.1:0-31750 GCF_003984885.1 Neopelma chrysocephalum | reverse complement strand
GGTAATTCAGCTAAATTACTGTTTAGCATTATTTTGTACTATTTCTTGTAAAGTTTCTAAGTACCTTTTAAAACTACTACTCACCTTGTCCTCCTAACATTTCTTTTTTCAGCAATTAACTTCTCTTAAAAAAATGACCTGAGACCATCTGCAAAAAAGTTTGCATTTTTGTGAAATATATCAACTCTCATAGCTCAATTTATTCAGTTACAAATTTCAATGAGAATAAAAGATTTATGCATTTCTCTTAATTAACAGAACAAGTTTAGCTAAATATAAACTCTGCACTAAAGTTTTGCAGTGGCACAATACCAACACAGAATACAGAAGCATCTTTAAACTATACAAAATTTTAAAATTGAAAATAATCCTGTTTACATATTCTTTATACATTAACATATAAAAGACCTTATTTAATGAGGCATCTAAAAGAATCAAAAACATCTCTACAGCTATCTCTGAAAATTCAAATCTGGAAACGATTCATTACACAGAAGCTTTACAAGACTATTTAAACAAACCAATACACACTTTTTACAAGATTAACATTCCAAAAGGTTAATTCCAATTCCTAGGCAGGTTGTCACTTTTTATTTTTGTAGTTTACCTCACTGGTTATATTTCATTATAAAAATTTTCATATTTATATATGTTGGGTACTGTTGAATAACCAGTAATCTAATTTAAAAGTTGTGCAAAACAAACAAAAATTTGGAAAAACAATATGTTTAACCAGTCATTTATATAAAATACCAACCATAGCACTTCTTTTGCCCTGTGTGGAGGGAAAAAGCCATAACCAATTTCTTTCTGGAAAGTTACCAGTTACCTTTTTATATTCCTTCATTAGACTCCTTCTATAAGTTACGATAAATTAAGTGCTCCAACAAGACACTGACTGATTGATAGACCTGCCTAACATCCTCATGTTTACAGCTTATGTTTGCTGCCTGTATCCTGCTGCTGCTGCTTTCTTAGATCAGGGACGGTGCTGGCAGTTCTCAAGACTTACACAGAAGTGTAGCTTTACACAACAAAGACCTGCCATGTGGCTACTAAACTGAACCATTTCCTCTTCCTCACTTCTAACATACCAGGAGACCCAACAGCAAGAGGTGCACAGAATTAATCTGAACTTTTAAAAACTAAGTTCAAATTATATGAAAGTATGTTTTCAAGTTTACTATAATAAATGCAATTACTAAGAGATTACCAGTTAGCAAAACTACTGCATGTGAATAACAAATGGAGAAATCTAATGTAACGCTGGCCAGTAATGCTGGTTTTCTTAAGAAGCGGATATAATAGATTCAAAAGGGTCCTTTCTGAGAGGTTTTCTTTTCCCTTATCTTCTGGCAGTTAGGATATTTGGTGAAGCCTATAGAAAGGAAGGTTTTCCAGAACTACTTGCTGTACACTTGAGAGGAAGTTTTCAGTCTCTGTTGGTGTTATTAGCTGCAAAAGCATGTAAATTTCCCATCTGGCTCAGACCACTCTGAATATGTGCAACATGGATCTCAACGTTATTCTGAAAACAACTATGGGAAGAAAAGAAGAAGGAAATAAATAAAAGTGTTTAACTCCACATTTAAGAGTTGTGTCTGAATATTTTTACAGTGAAAATCAAGATGTGAACACAACCAGTATAAAAATTCAGATGAATTGGAGAGCGGTAGAAACAAATGCAACCTGATAGAGAAATATGTGAAAACAGCATTTGCACAAACTGCTGCATGAAATCAAGAGTTACTGACTTGGGTACTTTAAATAAGGCTTTAACATGACCAGAGTTAGTGAAATCAAAATATTATGAAGACATGCTAAAATGCCCAAAACAAATACAATGAAATGGAAACATCACCTTCTTCACTGGGTTCATCAACCTTTAGTGAATCCATTCTAATGTGTAATTTGCAGTGTTGATTGTAGAGAAGTTTCACTAATGCTTGCGGTTTTTGTTTTTACTCATGAAAGATGCTATAAAATAGCATTTCTCAATAATTGTTTTGAAATAAAAGGCTATCTTACTATCTTTGGGAAAAAAATTGAAATTTAAAGACTTGCGTGCAGCCTCCTGTTTAAATGCAGCAATATAAGTAATAAGAGTATAAGAAAATACTTAGCATTTAGGTATATTTTCTAAATGATGTAATTTAGCAGCATTTTAATTATTTAAAAAATGCTGGTCACAAATTGCTGGAGGCTGCAGTGTACTCCAGACAAGTATCACCACATTCTTGCTATTTTTATAAAGCCTCCTCCGGCACCTGCTTGTGACAACTGTTGAAAAATGGCCCATCAAGACTACATGGGCCTTTGATCTGGCACAATATTGCTGTTCTTCTGTTTCTTGGCTTAAAATTTTGCTAATGGAAGCTGGTCTCATGTGCCAGTTTTTGGTATTTACGGACAAGAGGTAGAGTATGCTAAAAGAACACTGAAATTGTACTGTTCTGTGGTTTAAAGAACTTGTATTACTAGTGGGATTTCAAAATCTGAAAATGTTCTAAAATAACTTTTTAGTTGTCATCAATGACTAAAGAACAAGAAAGTCTAGTGTTGCTGAACCAATTCAGCACTTTTTAATAATTTTTTAAGAGGTTACTTCACTGATAGGTTCAAACAGAAAACTGTTCATTTCACATACCCTGTAAGAAGCCCCTTTTTACATGGTACCCTTCCAGTTAAGTAAAAGTTACCAGATTAAACCTCTGAATTTTAATCAAATGTTCATCTCTAAAATACAGTAAGAACTGCCTGGTGGCACAGAATGGGTAATTAAGAATTAAATACCTGATATTTGAGGAGTCTATTGAATTCTTAATGTCATTTAATGAATCTGTTAGTGATTTAAATTCAAAGGAATTCAGATCACCTCCTTCTGCTAGACACTGTAGGAGAAGAAAACAAAAATGTTCTCACAGTTCAGCACAAAGAAACTGGCAGAGCTTTAATACTATGTATTTTATGGGAGATGCTATTTTTTGCGAACACTGTACCTTGATTTGCAGTAATATTGCTGTAAGCCTAGAGATAAGATCAGTTAAATTTTCACTCTCAACACAAAGCTGTCCTGTCGACGAGGTATTTGCTTGCCTGACGACCTCCTGAGCTTCCTCTTCACACCTACGCCTCAGATCTGTGGGTTGGTCAGCAGGCTGGAGGCCCTGGTCAGGAGCAAGCTGCATAGATATAACAGAGAGAAATTAAGAATAAAAAATAAAGAATTAAGAATGTCCTTTGCATTTGGTGGATGTGTGAAATGAAATTATTTCAAAGAAAGTTCACAGGTTTATAATACACAGTATTTTTTCTTTATGTATGTCTATTTAAAAACAGGCCACTGGTATCAGCAAAAGTGTCTGTTGCTCAGACAAAGGCAGAGACAGAGAAGGAATCCAACACAGCTACTAACAGTTTCATTTCAAAGTGACCCCCACCTATGCCCTATTCCCAAGGAATTCTGTTTTCTACTTAGATTAAGCAAAATCTTACCTCATAACAATACTGTTGAACTTTATGCAAAACTTTATTTAAGTCTTTGTTGAGTTGTTCTAGATCTAGAACAATAGTTGCGTATCTCCTCTGAAACTCAATGCTTATTGGCATGGAATAGGATTTCTGTGGAAAACACAAAGCACATTAAAGTTGATGCAGTACTGAACATTTATAAATTTGGAACTCATCAAAAGGAACTTTCATTGGAAAACAATACTGAGATATTTGAAATCCCAGTGTTTAATAAAAGAAGTTAACATACAAAATATTAAAATGCAATATTACTATTTATAATTCCAAGTGACAAGTGTGTAGGTAACAACCACGCTTTTATTCTCTTCTTAAAAGTGCTATGATAATCTATGGTGGTAAATGCTACAGAAGATGATGGTGGTCTGACCTGCTTATTTCTCCAATAGTTGGGCATGGCTTCTCTCTACTGGTTCAGCAGAAAACTATTCTGTCAGCCTGTCAGCAAGGGAACAGTATAGGACAATATGGCCTCGACCACCTCTGCTGCAGGATAGGAGGCACATTTGGCTAGTAAGTTAGTGGTCACTTGAGGATGACTCAGTGCTACACACCTTCTGTTATAGCTAACAGTTCTGCCAAAAAAGAGAGTTACTAGAGCTTACATTTGTTAACTAAGTATTTTGTAAGCACAATTTCCCACAAAAATAATAAATACCAAAATACAGTGCTTTTTTTCTTATACTCTTTTCAGAATATAGCTTGATGTTGTTTGGGTGATATTTATGAAATTGAAACAAAACATACAACATATTATAAAAGTTCCTCCAAAAAATACCTTTTGCAAGATAAGATGGATGTACTTCCAGCCACTAGTCTGAGATACAGGTATCTCATACAATCAAACCTGTAGCTATAGATTTTACAGCACAAGATAAACCAAATTGCAAAGCCAAGAGCCTTCATCAGGAGGATCCTTGTCAGAAACTCAAAATCAAGGTTTCAGTTATCAGTTCAGTTCAAAGTTAAACAATCATTGAAACAATCCTCAGGGATTTACAAGTCTGAATACCAAATTAGCAGGGCTTTAAACTAACACCATAATTTCAGAATTCACTGGAAACGAGCATAAATTCGACACACTTTCTGCAGCTCTGGAACACAGGATAAAAAAAATGTAACTTTCAGACCTTCTCCAATGATCAGCTTCCCTAGAGCAGACTAGAGACTACTCCAGGTTAACCGTGAAAGCTGCAGACAATTGTGGATTCCCTATCAGGAAAGGTTAAGGGCATTCTATGCTAGTGATGGTGAAAGGAATATTTCTCAGCACCAGCACTGTTTCTGATCCAAGATCTGGAAACAGGGACAAACAGCTGAACCATCAGAAAACAGATGGATGGCTTTCAGTATATGGAAACAAGTAATACCTCTGTCTGTCACATCTAGATGCTTCTCTGAAACAACCAGCATTACCTCTACCTTGTCTTTATTGCAGATCAAGTGAAAAAATGAACTGTCCATCCTTTTATTTATATTTGTTTATCCAAATGTTTACTGTTATATGTACATGGTAATTTGTTTATAGCCTGCAACCCTGACTTGTATAGTGACGTCAATAAAATGAAATAGAAAATGTGCAGTTTTATGCATTAATAGCTCCTCTGAAGGCATCCCATGAGTCATGTAGATTTATTATTATTGCCAAATAATAATGGACTACATTCAGTACCTGTTCTAATTTTGGTCAGTTCCATTTATTTCTATATTGAATCAGTCGTTAAAAAAAAAAGTCTTAATAAAAGGATTACTTTAAACCAAACAGTGGTTTTACTCTAACAATTATCAAATCACAATTGTATGAATTATTATCAAAGTCTGACAAAGTGTACACCTGAACGAACTCAAAGGATTTGATTTTATTCACTTTCGGGTATGCTATTGATGTTGAAATGTATTTGGGCCAGAAAAAGATTCTTGTTCAAAGGAAATATATTTTAAAGGAGAAACAACACATATACAGTGGCACAAGTGTAGATGGGATTGCCAAGGGACAAAGAGGATTAGAAGACAGGCTAAGAATACGGCCCAATAGGAAGGTATCACATCCTCTATTTTTATCAGTGTAGCCTTGAATAGTAACAGAGGTTGTTTTATGATTGCTGATTTACAAAGGAAATAGAGCAGGGAAGAATTTCAAAAGTATCTCAAAGTCCTTATCCAGGCTACAACTGACCTAAAATATATCAAATTTAATGTTTATTTCTAGATTCCCTTCTTCCCCATTGCTCTTTTTTGCTCTTTCAATTTTATAGAATAAGAAGACCAAGAAAAATAACAATACAGTTAATTTATGATTTAGTAGCTGAAAGATGTGATAACATCTGGGTTCTCGTCAGAGGAAGGCTACTGTCATTCCTATGATTTCCTTATCTACGCAAAAGTAACAATATCTAAGAAAAAACAAAAATTCTTTTATTTTGAGAAGAGTTGGTAATTTTTTCATTATCACAGTTACAGGTTGCAATGGTATGTTTTAATCTTACTTCTCTTTGCATCTCCTTTAGTTACTAACACACAAAATTACAATACAAAACATTTGATGCACAAGAAAAATAATGTAGTCACTGAAATGACAACAAGGTTCTGAAGGGCTTCATCACAGCACAAAACAAGATAATTACAGAGACATGGGGATGGGGCAGTAGGAAGCAGAGTAACAGAATGCACACATGCATATGACCATTGAAGGGACAAACACAGAAATCTTACCACAATAAACCAAAACCTTCAACATTCAAATATTTTACATGAAAAAAGAAGTCAGCATTTTGGTTTCAAGAAATAAAAGGGTTCCTCTTCCTCTCCACAAACCTTTAGCCTTCTGTCTGTACGCTGCAGAGACAACAGCCTGAATGGGTGCTGGCAGAAGGTTGAGACTGATATCTTTCTGCTTTCAAGTTGATTTATAGCCATGGGTGGTAGACGAGGCATTCTTATCATTTTGATTTACTGACTGCTGATTAGATAAAGTTAGCAAGAAAAACTATTCTGCTGCTGCTCCTAATTATGCTGTAGCTGCTCTGGTACTGTAATTTTAAATGCTGGTCAAGGGCAGTCAGAGCTTTACATAGAAAATCTCTGAAATGAGTAATTGTTTTAGTCAGAAAGCTAAGAAAATAAGCATCCAACATCTGCAAAGTAATATTATGATGAATGTCTTACCAGATAAACTTGTACCCCACGTTCTCAAAGTACATAGTATTTCCTTACTTTATGTGTCAACTGACAAGTGCTATCCTGATATTAACATTAATCAGTTTCCAAATGCTTTCAAAGGAGAATCATATTTGAAACTACTGACCTCTCTGACTTGTCTTTAAACAAATAAGAAAAAAATTTCATGTTATAGGAAGCAATCAAATACAGATTTTATCTAGACTCTACTTCTAATTGTATCTATTTGCATCAGCTGTTAAAGCATATCCTGTTTTAAGAATTGAAAAGAGAACATTCTTACCAGCTTTTCTGCTTCTGTATTCATCTCTCTCAATTGTTTGATGTGTTCCTTCTTGATCATAAGGATTTTCGATAACCTGGTCTAAAACAAAGGAACTATTTTTAGAATGAATAGGTCCTTAAGCAGTTTTGAAACGCCATAGAAATTAAAGATAAAAAACCATATGTGTTTCTTCCATAATTTAAAATTTATTTCTCAGTGGTTCATCAAGGTAAGATGCAGAAATTCAAATTAATCAGAATTAAATGATGGATTCTCTAGATATTTTTAAAGCATTTCCAAGTGCCATAAATTGATGAGTGCTAAAATCCATCAGCTCAAATTCCCTCTAGGAAGGCTAACATAATTTATGGCCAGCAAGAGGCTGAAGAATCTTCTTTTTTTGGTGGTTTTTTTTCAGCCTGAAGGAGAGCAAAGGGTGTTACGGTCATGTACTACAATTAATATCACTTACCTTATCACCCCTTTTTTCACACAGTTCTTGGCCTGTTCTCAGCTGTACCCTCTACTGAGCACCAGCCCTTTGTGTAAACCCTTGCAGTAAAACCTGGTATAGGGATTGGGTCTGTTTTATACAGAACAATTCTGGCTTTCCATTTCCCTTTTTCATAATGGGAATACCCTGTTTCCCCTGCCCTTGGGACCTAGTAGGCTGAAGTGGAAATCACTGGGAGGGCTCTCAAACACACACATCCCTCCTAGAACTATTCATACTTGAGGGCCCCGAGAGAAATCCTCGCTCCACTACAACCAGCAACGGTTTTATTACTGATGTAAACAGAGCCAAGATTTCGGGTTTCATAAATTCCAAAGGGGTTAAACTGCATCCTAGTAGTAAAACACACGACTGGGAGAAATAGGAACCTCTAGTTCAACATATATATGACTCACATATAATCCCTTTTGTTGATTTTCAAGTTCAGTCTTAACACAGCCAGGTTGCTTGCACCCTCACAAATTGTAATAGAAAATTTTTCCAGGACCTCTTTCAGCTGTTGAGGAATATTCTGGGAATTTCTATGCTAAATGCATTCTTTTTCACTTCATAGCAATTTGTTCCAAATTGCCAAACAGCCAAAGCTGTTTTTCAGCTAAATATAGCTCTCCCTCCTTATATTTATCCCTGTTCATTCAGAGACAATAAAAGCATCTCTTCTCCACTGTTCTTTCACTACACTAATCACAACACAATCCTTTCCAGGCTCCACTCCCATACAAAGTTCTTCATCTCCTAAATTTCTGTGGCCCTTTCTGTATCTTTTTATCCACTCACTGTCATCTTTCCTGGCTGTGAGCACAGGAAGCCTGTACCAGTATTCTAAATGACACACCTGTGAACTAAATCTGTAAAATGGCATCAATACTTCTTTCTTTCTACCACAAATATTTTGCCAGATGCATGTGATGAACTGATGATGAGCCATGGTCAGAATCACAGGCAATAGTGCATTGGTTGTCATCCTCCCTATTACAGCTGCTCATTTCTGTCCTTGTGCTGTCCCCCAATGTCTGTGCTGAGCCACCACCTGTATTTTTTGCACTTCGAATTTTGCATGAAGAACCCAATCACGGAACTGATAATGACAAACCAATAAATTTAGAAAAGGCAAGAAAGGTTTAAAGTTGTTACTTGTGAGATGGATTATCTCTCTGAATAAGTTTCTAACACACCACACAAGCGCGCACGTTGCCAATAAAACACCTGGGAGGAAGGAAAGCACTGTTCACCATCTGCCACTGCTGCCAAAAGTTACTTGTCAAGCTTTGCTGTTGTCACCATCCAGCAATTGCCTAGCAAGTTTTCTCCTTCATGAAGTTGTTGAGTCCCCAAATTAAGTAGAATATATTATTTGCTCCCCAAATTTGCAAAGCATTCACTTCTCTGCTTCACTTCTACTTTGAGGTCCCAACATACTCAAGGATACATAGCCCTGGTTGTTCAGCTGATGAGCTTGGATTTTATATTATATTCATCCTATTCCCAGATATACTCCAGTAATCAAGATAATCTGATTCTTTCTACAAGAAACTCTGACCTTTCACTGTATCTATCATATCCACCAACTTTCTCTCAGAGGTACATTTTATTAATTAAACTTCCATTTTCATTTGCCAGTGTTATCTGTGAATGCTTTCTATCCATCCCTATTTTCCTTGAAAAATTTCTTTATAACAGCTCTATTTTCAGTATAACTCATCCTGTTTTTTCTTGTAAGTAAGGGTACTTTATTTACTCAGTAAACCAGAAACAAGCTTTTAGTACAATGGTTTTCCACATTAAGAAAGATGAAGGAACAATCCTACCAGTATGTTTAGATTTGTACTTAAGATTTCATTTTTTAGTCAGAAAATACAAGCATTTCAAAATGAAGTGCATGATAACTTACTATGCAGTATTTTCAAAATTTTCATCAGCAGAAAACAGTCAAAAATCCAGTATCAATTTTCAGGCTGTTCCTCCTGTATTTAAGTTGGGAAAATCCCTCTTTTCCCCACAGTGATCAGGCAGACACCAGGTCACTGTTCTGCCCGTGCTGCATTAAAACACTCCCTCTACTGGACACGCAGCGACCCGCTGAACATCTGCTTTGTCCTAGAGTGCTTCCTTTCAAATAGAATTTTTTTACCCCAAAACAAAAAAACAGAGGAGGCAAGAAGAGGAGAAACATCCCAAAACCAAAACTAAAAAAACCCTCCAGCTGAGCGCTTGGAAAAAACATCCTCCAAATTTGTTGACTAGAATGTAAGAATGTAATCTATTGATTAGACCTGTATGACCTGCTCATACAGCTTATGAAATATTTAAGGATACAGTGTTGTAGTGGTTTGAGCCAGGTTTTCCCCCTGAAGCTGAAAGTGGTAACCCCCAGGGGGTGGTGACCCTTGGGGCTTGACCAATCAGTGCTCCTGCAAAATATAAACATATCTCTGGAGACTGGAAGAGAAGCAGTGGTTCTTGTGGTAAGAAGAAGAGGTGGCCATGTTGTAGAGGCCACGAGGAGAAGGGGCTCCGGCCCCTTGGGGGCCTTTGCCCCCCCCAGCCCCTGGTTGGGGGGCTGCAGGGACTCAGAACAGTGTCAGACTGGACTGAGTGCCTGTGGCTAGGAGCTGGGAGAGTTTTCTCCCCTGTAAGTAGAAGTGGGAGACACTGAGAGCAGCGACGGAGCAGCAGCGGAGACAGCAGTGTCCGAAGAACAGTGGCAAAGAGCCAACTGATAAAGACCAAAAGAACAACATAAGCCAGTATGCAACCAGGGCAGACAGAGAGCTGTCTAAAGAGAAAGAAAAGAGAAGAGCCAACAGCAGAAAAGCAGGACAAGAGACCCGAGCCAGCAGCAGGAAGAGAGTTTCGGAGGGTAAGAACTGGCTCAAACCAAAACCCCCAAACTCGCTAGAGACCCCTCCGAGAAACAGGAGGGGGTGGTGGACTGAGAGGAGTCCTAAAGTGCAGTATGCACTGCTGAGAGGAGCTAGGAAGCTCATGGCCTCCTGAGAGATAAGCCAGGACGGCCGAAGGAATGTGTGTGTGTGGGGGGTGACCTTGGCCCCCCCTGCTCCAGCTTCAGAGAAGCTGGCAGCCATCTTTGAGGCAGAGCATGGGAGCTCTGCACAGGGGCTTGATTTCCCCTGAAGATACCAGACTGTCACGAAGACCCCCGTGCTTCGTGATATGACCGTGGTGGAACGACCTTGTCTGGGGTTACGTAGTCCACGGAAAGACCCCCGTTTGAGGACGGAGGGCCGAGGGGCTTGGAGACCCCCTCGTGTGTGCTGGCAGAGAGCCAGCAACTGTTTCTGCTGCATGGAAGAGAAGACACAGAGAGCCTGCTGCCTAGAGAGCCCTGCTGCTCAGAGACTGGAAGGGGTCTTTTCTTCTTCTTCTCTCCTGGACTTTTATTTGGAGAGAGAAGAGATTTGGCCCACTGTAAATATTATTGTCATGGTAGAGATAGATATAGAGTTAAGATTATATGCAATGTATTATAATATAAGTATTTATTTGTATAGTCTTTGTAATATATTCCTTCCCCCATATTGAGTCTCGTGTTTTTGTCTGGAAAACCCATCTCACATGGGGTTGAGATGTGGGTGGGGGGCTAGGAATCAGAATTGGATTTTGGGCCTTGCTAAAACCATGACAATTATATATTGAACTAAGCATGAAAGACTTCTTTTAAAATTTATTACTCATTTATTGTTGACTTTATTCTTAATATCATGATGTTAATTTTTGAGCCAATCTTCTCGTAACACATCTGTCCACAGTAAAACCCAGAAACTCAGTCTCTGATATCAAACTGTAAACATGTAGGAATTCATATAAAGCTTTAGAAAGAACAATGATTAAAATAGTTGTTACAAGTCCCAATATTTGCTTACAACTGCAAGTTATATGTAAAGAGAATATCCCTAACATTTATTTGTCAGTGGCTGAACATGATTTTGGATACACTTGCTTTTCTTTCAAATTAATTTCAAAACCTGTAAAAGAGAACTAAGGGGCTGAGTTGAAACCTTATTAAAGGTGTGCTGCATTTTTTCTGTTTTGTCCAAAATTTTTCCTATAAAATTGTTTCTTCATGGTCTCATAAATAACTGCCTGGCAGTAGTTCTCCAGTAGTTCTTCAAATCAAACATTTTCTGATCATTTACTTCCTGACTCACCATTAAAGCAGAAAAAGGGCTTTAACTTCTTTTAGGTATCAGTATATAAGAAAGGCTAGAACATCCTGAGCAGTAGCCTTTAACATAAAAATACATCTGGTCTGGTGAATGCAGTGCAATCAACAATCAATATTCACCAGTCTCATGTATTTCACAACATCAAATTTCAGTACCTCCTCAAACTTCTAATAAAAAAAATTGATGCTTAAAAATGATGCTTCAAGTCCTTCCAAAAATGTTTAAGCCTCGGGATTCTTTGTCAAAAAGGTGCATGAGGTCTCAAGTTGCTCATGCAAACAAATGCCAAAAATCCGTGGATTGATTTTGTTCAAAATATTTTTAAAATCTTCAAGAAAAATACATATTAATGTGGTATCTTTGTAAAATGCCACCATTTGTAATACAATCAAGAGGCCTATACTTGTAAAACTCAGATTTCTTTATAATGAGTAAAATATACAATCAAACGTGACTGAGGAATCACACATTTTCACATTTCAAATATACAAAGTAATTGTAAAGCTCAATACACCTTAGTTACCCAGTTTCACTGATCACAGTGACTCAAGAAGGATAGGCTGCAGACAGTCTTTGTTTATGCTGCTAAACTATATCTTTTGAGTATTTCAATTTTTAGCATAATTAACCTTATTGCAACTATACCTATGTTAAATTTTCTTAGCTAAGCTAGATGCCTAGCCACATTTTTCAAAATAAGTTTCATAGAAGTTTTCCCTAAGAAAAAATTAAGATGATTCTGTCAAATAAAATTTATTATGCTCAGTGACCCAAATATTAATGTGTCATGTGAGCTACACACACAACTTTATTCTTTTGACCAATTACACAGACTTTAAAATCTGGGAGGCATTCAGCAATATTATTTCTCAGTTCTTAACATTTTAAATGTGGGTCATTCCAATCTCGTTTGGCATGTTCAAAACTGCTTTCATTGTTAAGGAATTCAATCACTTAAGCTACACCAACACGAGCAATTACATTCTTCCATCATCCTGGAAAGTAACTTGCTTCAGTGAGTTTTGATATTCAATGAACCTCAGCTTTCTAAAATTTATTGTCTGCACTCCTCTGAACTGGTGTACAATAATCATGGAGGAATTATTTCATTAAGGTGAAGACAAAAAAGTGTTTTCTTATCTATAGCATGGTATGTTTGCTTGCAGGGAAATGAGTGCTGCTTTTCTTCTCCAACAGGATAGGACATTACATAACATAAAATATCGCATTATACAATGTATGATAATGCACACGGGCAAATGTTGTTTGCACAATGCCAGTATATTTTAAATAAATAAAAGAGTCTAAACACAGCACAATGTTTGCAGGTAGAAATAATGTCTTTTTTTTTTTTTTAAGAGCAAGGGGTAGAGCTGGGAAAAATAAGACACTTTTGGAGACCCCTGTGGTCTGAAGAGCAGCATATTTCAAAGGTTATGAACAAGAGAGAAAATTAAGAAGGGGCCAAGGAGGGAATAAAAACAAATATTATTAACATCTCTTCAAAAGTTAATTTGGATATTACTGTCATAAATCAACAGAAGGTCATTTAACTGCGGAAGAATTGGCAGAATAAACACAAAAAGGACAATACCACTTACCACCTGAATGAGGAATTCTACCGGAAAGCCTCCTAGTGTTTCACTATCTGTGCCTGAAATTTTGCTTTTCCACGAAGATTGTCCTAATAAAGGATCACTATCCTGTATAGGAAAAAACATTTCAATTAATAGCGTAGTTTTAGAGAGTTTTGCTAACCTTTTTATCTTGCTGAATAACCTCAGAAAATTATTCTCAAAAACTGTTGAAGGTAACAGTTTCAACATGTATCGAAAAATCTTCAATGATTAATACATGAAAAAAATAACCTACTGTAATTGGAGACTGGAGTGAAGGTGTGTATGGCAATCGGGGAGGAGTCATAAAGAACCTTGAAGGCCGTTGTTTCTGTCCGAAGGCAGCAATTGGCATGGTTTCATGAGGCTCGTTGCTCTGGAAGACAGGAAAAGGAGGCATATACCTCAAGTGTCAGATTAATTAATTTTACATACCTTTCAAAGTCTGGATGAGCCATGCCCATCCACACCTCAACCCAACAACATAAAAAGATTAATGTTTTCCTTTTGGTCTAGGCAGGAGCTTCAAAATCCTGTTCCACCACTGGAGTTTTCAAAGTGTTCCAGCATCATGTCAAATAAAACCTGCCAAGAATATTTCCCAGAATTCTACTGGCAAGTTGCAGACAAATCACAACTGAACAGGATTCCAGTAGAGGTTCCAAAGTCAGATCATGACAGGGACTAGAGACTCTAAATTATACAGATTCAACACTACAAAAGATACAAAAGAACATGAGGTCCTCCTAAAACCTTGCAGTCTAGACCAGACTGTTTGGCAGGAACAATTCCTAGATCCCATAAACTGGTACAAAAGCCTATAAGCCAGGAAATCATCCCAAATTGTTTGACCAAAACAACATCCTCCCAGGTAGCTTCATTAGCACAAGAAGTTTCAAAATGAAGTTCAATCAACTCTTAATAGTTGCTTGCAACTACCACAGGCCTTTCCTGACTTTGGCAAATTAAAGAGGGCCAGGTTTTCTTGAACATTTTCTGCAAATCCTGGTAGGATCCCATTGCAGAATTTTCTTTCGGATCTTACACTTCATATATTTCTTCATATTGCACTCAGGCTATTATAATAGCATGTAATAGTAGGTCTAGTAAATTATTCCAGCCTAAGCCATTATGTTTTTATCAATAGGGTTATCCTGTTCTGTAAAACCATTAACAGCAGAAGCTCATTATCCTGGAATTTCCCATGCATCTGTTATGCTTGTTTCTACTTTATGACAATACCACCTGGGTATAATATTTTTAATTAAAGCATACCACTGTAGATTTTTTTAATTTAGGTTTTTTTTTTACTACAGCTACTTTGAGAACATGTCATTTATACTTACAAGAACTTCATAATCTGGGACTGTGTGTGTTCCAAGACCTGCCCTGTCAAAAGTCACTCTGTAGGTAGCATTAAGGGTGTCCACAGCGTCTATTTGTCCAGTGAACAGACCGTCATGGACACCTCGCAAACGTGCTTAAAAACACAACAAGAAACCAAACACTATAATGTTCTGACACCATTGAGAAAAATAGACTTAATACACCTTTTGCAAGTGATCCTTCATACGTATAGTTAAAACCCACAGATTAAATGGGAAAAAAAAAGAAAAGCAAAAGCAATAAAAATATTACCCAAATTTTTGTCAAATTTAAGTCTGCAGGTCAAATATTCCCCAAATCTAACCCTTAACACTACACTTATGGCTAAGAAACCCCCACTGTTTAATACCCAATACCTTCTGACAGACAGATTTTGCAGGCAAAAGTCAATTTCCGGATGATTTTGCATAGCACTTCTCTCTGATCACCTCCTCTGATGACTGCATACTTAGTAAAAGACAATGTGGAACCCAGCTCAGGGATACAGCTCTAGGAGAGTGGGGAGAGGCAGTGTTGTGCACTCCTGCTCTTCAGCAAGAATCAAGGGCAATGTTGTTGAACACAAAAAAAGCAATGAACAGTAGTGGCCTGAGTGGGAGATGCTTATGTCAAAAGCATCTCAACCATAATCAGACAGTAGGGAGGAATTCAAGTTTTTATAAAATTAGACAAAACTTGAAGAATGTTTTTAACAATATTCCTTCCTCAGCTATGTGTAAGTTTCTTCAGTAAGGCAATATCATGTTCAGCATTCATGTCCAACTACAATGCAGTATCAATTGTATATCTGTTTCAAAACAGGTATTTTTATATTTATGGAAAAATAAAGTTCAAGTTTTACATTAGGTCAGATTTTAAACTCTCAGGCAGCACTCCTTATTTTGCATTTAAGCATCTCTCTCTCTCCAAAATTTGGTAGATATATCAGACATTAAAAAACCCCACAGTTTGAACAGCAGAAATAATAAACCCTACTAAGTTTGTACCTCAAAACCGTATCACTGTTTCACTAACAATAGCTAAACCTCACAAGCACCCTCTCAATGAACTAACAAAAACCCATACACTTTTTTATGTCCTACATTTAATTTAATTACATGCACTTAAGTGTATTATGGCTTACTAAAAATCTTTGCAAAACACTTGGCTGCTTTTTTGTTTGTTTTTAAGAAATTACCTGTAACTTTTGTTCCTATTACAAGCGGTAACGGAATTTCTTCTGGAAGATCTTTGAACTGTGAAAGATCAGCAACTTTCCGCTGCTGCAGAAGTCTTATTTTCTGCCGTTTCTGTTTTAACGCCGACCTCTCCTCCTCAAAGAATGCAGAGGAACACCTATAATACAATTAGGTAAAACTGTACTTAACTTCAGCACTGAAAACATACATATGCGAAGGCACATGACATAAATAGGCACAGTTTACAAATCAGTGAGAGAAAATGAAAAAACTTGGGGTGATGTGTTCAAGGGAAAAGAATTTCATTGAATGTGTTTAGACAGTATCACTCTTCAGAATTATCACTCCTAAAATAAGAGTTTATTTAAAAATAATACTCAAGAATACTAGCTGTTGCATCAGTATATCTGAAGAGTACAACTTTTTAGGACTTTTTCTGCTTATAGGGATCCATCTGGTGTCACAACAAAGCGAAAGCAGGTCCCACACCCAGTCTACTCTGGATGCCAGCTCAATGCATGTGAGGAAGACGGACCGTGAGATCCCTGGCTGTCAACACTTACTGGAACACAGGAGATCACTTCCATATGTGCTTCTTAGCTCAAATAAACTAACTTAGTATGAAAGGACACTAGACTTAGCACAAAAAGGGGCAATTCTGTCTCATGTCCTTGCACCTGTGCAGAGTACAACTCAGCCCCAAAATCTCTATAATGCAAATTAACTGTTCTGAGATTGATCGTAGCAAAAGTACAACTTTTTTTGATCTTGGGTAAAATCAGATAATCTCTAGCAGTCCCCTTCCCCATTTTGGGAGGGGAGGGTTGTTCTTAAAATGCAATATAAAAGATGGAAGACTCATTCCCAAGGCCCTTACTTGGTTTTATTAATTTTCACTTTTAACACGCTGAATAGGAATGACGCGTGAGGGAGACACTGAAAGCATAAAGACATTAAGGACTCAATCTTATCTCTCATTCCATATTAAAAAAAGGTTTTTCATTCCTATTGCAATAAAAGAAGTAATTTTAAAAAGGCAGACAGATACTACTGTAGGTCTGCTTAACTGCAGAAGCAGTTATTTATCAAATAATTTGCTACCTTTGTTAATTGCTTTACTGTAGTCAAATGCAATTTAAACATTTTCTGTGGAAGTCATACAGTTACATATTGATTACTGATCAATAAGAAATTCTATTTTATGAGGTTATTTTAGAAGACACTGTCAACTCAACTCCTCTGCTCGCTTCCCCTTCTACACTGTAAATTATTTTCTGATTTAAATCCCTTTAAGATCTTCCTCAGTTATTTCCCACTCAGTACTAAGCAGTCAGGTCCTATTTTCAAGTCTGCTTTTTATATACTGAAACAAACATCTTTATGTTTTCTTCTGTGTACCCCTCACTGGGAGAGTTCCACAAAGCCACAGTTTCTCTTCCTTGCAGTGTGTATAAGAAGACTGTAAAACACTAAGCCACCAGGATCTTGGGACCATTTTCTTTCATACTGGCCAGCAGTTTCACACTATATGCAGACATCAATTGCCTGTTATCTTATACATGTTTTCTAAATTCTAAGCTGCACAGGCCACCTGTTTTGTCCAGAGTGTCCAGTGCTAACGCAATGAAATCCTAGTCCTAAGCAAGACATGGAAAAAAAATAAGCAAGAATGAATTGAAGCTGTGAGGTGCTTTTGTCAGGTACATGTAGTAATGCACTGCACTGAAGGTTCCTGTATCAGGCTTTCCAATCACAATCACCACAAAAGTCATCATAGTCTTTGTATAGCCTAGAAACTGTGTTGTAGATGGAGCAACCATAGGTGCATGTCCCACTCACCAGTTCACCACTGAAGAGCAGAATGTGTTTACCTGGAATTGTGTATTGCCTACTGGTCCTCATCAGGAATTTAAAATCTAGAAAGGGATATGGTAGAGAGAGAGGGATGGTGGTTGGGAGACTTATGCAGAGCTTACTTGGATATTCTCATTTAACAATGTTATTTGTTTCATATTTACCACTGGGGAGGAAGAGGTGTGAAATAATGGTTGCTGTGGGCTGTGAATATCAAGTTGCAAAATACAGGTCAGAACTTTTCAATTCCATTGGCTAACTACAGCAAGACTACAGAAAAGGCAAAAAAAAAAAGAAGGCAACAGACTTTAATATTAGTCCTTCTAATCACATCCAGGGACTTGTATCAGAAACACTAGGTGTTCTTTGACCCATGCTCTTAGAAATACAAATCCAAATGTTGATACTAATCACTGACCTAGGAAGGTCCCTACAACAGCAACTACTGTTTTGCTGCTAGCTCAGATCTTCTTAAAAAGTCTCTGTTCCAAATGCTGTAGATTATAGATGTACAAAGTATTTGCAACATATTTCTGGCTTCTCTTAAAGGAAACCTCCAACCCCACATTCCCCAAATGCATTTAATAAAGGTTATCTCATCTTTATGTCATCCTATGAAAAAATGAAGATTAAAACTATGGTACAGATCAAAACTGCAATCTCATTAATTTTCTGTAGAGACTTTCTAAGAGGTTGAACATTCCCAGTTTTTACTTTGGTCGTGAGAATTTGAACCAACAGAGGAATCATCATGTAGTGGCAGGACAAGCATATCTGAGCTTCACTCATATCCATTGCTATTTCACAGGCCCAATTAAGTTTAAACAGAGTACACAAGACTAACTATTACCTCTTCCTTTTCTTGGAGCATATCTTTCCCCACAGTCTACCGGAATCTTACAAGCTTTGCAGGCTCTCATGATGAATACTGCTGTGCCAATCAAACACACTGTTGATGTGTGATAGGACATTTAAAGTAGTAGCAGACAAAAGAAAATATTACAATATATTTAAAACAAAATTTTAAAAAAAAGAGGACAACCATGTGGACAGCTATCACAGAGACACTATTATCCTCTGCCATCAACACCGTGGATGCAAAATGTCTTAATTTTTTTTAATCCCTCATGGGGAGATATCAGTATTGACATGATATTTACCTTACCTCCATATGATGAGGACAGAAGAAATTTCTAACATCACAATAACATAAAAAAATCTTTGCTCTAAAGGTAGATGAAAATTGTCTTGAAAAAGGATTCCAATGATTTAGAATAATTCAAATCTTTTAAAACTAAGGCCAAAGACCTCTTACGACATCTTAAAAATGACTCCCAGTAAGGTTTTTTTTCAATTAGTAAAGAAATAAAAAGCAAACAGGAATGCTTATTTTATGTTGCTAAAAAGCAAGAACTCATGAAGTTTTGGTTAACAAACAATCAAACTCTTTATCCAGTGAAATACCTCTACTTCAGAATTCAGACAAAACACCCTCCTGCCCATTTAGATCTGTGGTTCCCTGATCATGAGTCTCTCTTTTAAAAGAACTAACCGTATGACAGCTAAGCAAAAAAAAAAAAACCAAATCAAAACAAAAAACACTGCCTCATGGCAAAAAAAAAAAAAGGAAAAAAAACCAAAAACAACCAAAAAAACCCCACAACAAAACAAACTCAAAACCAGAAGGAAGTTTTCAACCTAATCGTGTCAGATGGGGCTTTAAGCAATCTGGTCTAGTGGAAGGTGTCCCTTCCCATGACACTTCCTGCCCCCAACCCTTGTTGGAACTACACGATCTTTAAGGTCTCTTCCAACCCAAACCATTCTAAGATTCTATGAGGTTTTATCAATGATCCATCAGACTGCTGAATGAGGTGAGCTGATCTATTACAGAGGTACCCACTTTTGGCAAAAGAAAATTACTTAAAAATTACTCAAATGAGTAACTGATAATTTAACCTCTAAATACACAAATTTCCCTCTCAGAGGGAAGAATGACAATAGAAGAATGAAAAGCTATCTCAGTTAAGCTCAAATGACATGAACATCTTTCCAAGAGGAGCTGTTTTTAAGTTGGCTCTGCTGCCTTCCCGTGACTGACAACTTTTACTTATGTCAAGTTGTTTATAGGTACAGATGACGAAATGGTCTTCATCAGGCAAAATATAATCTGATTCAGTACAATGCTCTATGAAATGGATTCAGTGCTTTAGTGTTTGCAAATAAAAGGTTGGTTTATTTATGAAACACTACTTACACATTTTTCTCCTGATCTTACACAATGACAGGGATGATTGAGTTTGGAAGGACCTCTGGAGGTCATCTGCTCCAATCCCTCCACCAGAATCACTTACAGGAGGCTTCCCAGGATCATGTCTAGAAAGCCTTGGAGTACCTCTAAGGATGGAGATCCTACAACTTCACTTGTGCCCATTGCCTCTTGTCCTGTCTCCAGATAATGCTGAAAATAGCCTGGCCCCGTCTTCTCTATGCCTTCCCTTCAGACATGCACTCACAAAGATGAGATCCTCCCTTAGCCTTCTCTTCTCTAGGTTAAATTGCATAGATTCTGTGAAAAGGCTGAACTGAATCAGCAGGTTTCAGAATTAAAAATTCTAAATTATAGAAAAAACTATGCCCTTTAGTCAATTCTAGCTTCTTCTCTACAATGTACAATATTTTATGTGTGACTTTACCCTCTCTCTGTTTTGGTAGCCAAGCCAGGAAAAGCTGAGGATCTACAAAACAGTTTAAAAATAATAATAAAATCATTGAGATGAAAACGTGCAGTTGTTTTCCACATGAAGAGCTAGTTATAGGCAGAATAAAACCTTAGTGAAAAATTGGCTGGTCTTCCATGCCAGGAAGCACTGCAGCATAGAAGATACAATAACAACTTCAACACATCCTAGCTTGGGCACTCAGTTATCTAGAGTGTGAAGAGAACATTTCTCAGCTCCTGAGAACTTCATGGACTGGACATGTGCCTATAAGGAACGGGGCAGGGGAGAGGGGGGTGCTCAGAAAACATTTCAAAAAAATGAGTATGTTTTACTACTCTTAAGCTATTTTTTTGTTTTACTCCTTGAATGCAAAATTCCTTTAAAAGGAACAATTCCAGTAACATCAAAACTACATGTAGTAATTCGAAAAGAAAGAAAGAAAAAGTTACCTCCGTGGTTTTCCCATTAATCGTCTGATTTTCCCCCATTCTACTCTTGTCAATTTTCTGGTTTTCAAAGTTGGAAAAGATTCTTTCAGGCATATACAGAAGTCATTATCTCCTTCAAATAGTGGCCTGTTGAAACATAATTGGTCCTATCTTAACCGCACTTAGTAAACTTTTGTCATGAGATTCCAAAAAACATCCACCATAAGAAATACATTGAAAATAGTATAAATTAGTTCCATACACAAGACACTCCTATTCAAAGAACAATTTTAACCTGAAATAAATTCAACTGAAAACAAAACCAGAAAGTTTCCAGGTCAATTGGTCTCTTTGAGCATTATCACTGATGTTTAAAAATGCTCCTATCTCTTGTTACTAAAAGGAAACATATGTATTCATCCTGCTTTGTAACATCCATAAAGGCACCAAATGAAACTTCAGCAAAGCCAATGCAGTGTGACGATGATACTGCAACACACTGAAGGAAACCATAAAGATATAGTGAGGTATTGAGAATAAAGGGGAGAACAAATGTGACACTGAGAAAGACCGTACCTTTTTTCATCCATTCACTCAATTGTAACCCAGATTCTCAACAGAGGGTTCCAAAATACAGGAAATTGAACCAACTCGTCATTCTCTGGAGCCGTACAGGTGAGACTTTTATTGTATCATACCATGACTCCATGATGAAGCAGAGGATCAGTATTAGAGAAGTGACAGTTCAGAGAACATACCTACACAACTTATGAATTTCTCTTTGATGCTATGACCTGCCTGTATCTCTGTTTTATGACTGCCTTTTACTTTGTAGTACCACATCCTTCTTTGGCTGAAGAGACAAGGGAGCAGCAACAGATATGCCCATCTAATAGAAGGTTAATCATTAAAGACTACGTGCAACTGAAATAGATCTCACCTGGAGAGAACAAAAGAATAACTGAATCTTAGACAAAGCCACTTTTCTCCACTCTCTGCTGGGTGCAGGGGTTTGGAGGGGAATATTCCCAAGCACAGAACAAAGAGGATCTTGGAAGCAACACTGCTTTCAAGTGAGTGTCTGGGCAGCAGGAGAGAGGAAAAGTTCATGGAGATAAGGAGACTTGGGCAAGAATGGAAGAGAATAGTTTTGCAATAGAAGGATCTGCAGCTGTGGTATGAAGTAAAAAGGAAACCACAAAGAACAATCAATGAGGCTCCAGGAAACACAAGGAAGCATATACAAGGGTTTCATTGGATCCATATTTACTGTTGCTACTATAGGATATCTGTATAAAAAACAACTGTTTTGTTTGAGTTTTTTCTTCTTTGAGAAAGATAATCTTATTTGATTGTTTTTACTATCGCTTGTCCCTAAGGAGGCAAACCCACAGCATCCACAAGATTGGAAGCTCCGGAAAATGTGGTGTAAGCAAGGTGCAGGTGCATCTGCTTCCGAGGGCCTATGATCTCACTGCAGTAGTATCTATGTCCTAAGAAGTCTCTGCGTGTCTGAAGTCAATGGAACTTTACAGCAAACAGTCCTTTGCAGCAGTATAGAGAGAATCCTACTGAAACAGCTTGAATAATCTAATACCCACTGATGATAGATGTAGAGATATTTTATATTATTATTATTTTATTTTAAAAACTTACAGTAGACATGGCACTTAAATTGATTATTTCAATTTTGGATTAGACAATTCGATTAAAATATTCTTAGACTTGTACAGTGAGCCATATTTTGTCAGCTGACAGCTCTATGGTTTAAACTTTAAGTTTTTCATTAAGTCTGGATCACATCACTCAAAACAACATATATCAAAGTTTTTCTTCCAAAGATATGAAGTCTCTTAGTAAACAATATTATAATATCTTAACATGGTCATATCTTACGAGTACTACAAGCTGTATTTGGTTTGTGTGGCAAAGTTTTGGTAGAGGGACGCTGCAGGGGTGGTGTCTGCCAGAAGCTGCCAGAAGCTTCTCCTATATCCAACAGAACCAATGCCAGTTGGCTCATAGATGGATCCACCGCTGGCCAAGGTTGAACCAATCTGTGATGGTGGTAGAACCTCTGGGATAACAGTTAGAAAGGGGAAAAAAACCCTGAACAATTGCAGCAGGACAGAGGAGTAAGAATACCTGAGAGAAACAGCTCTGCAGACACCAAGCCAATGTCAGTGAAGGTGGTGCTCCAGGTGCTGGAGCAGAGAAGACCATGGTGAGGCAGCTGTGCCCCTGCAGCCCATGGAGGTCCACCATGGAGCCACCTGCAGCCCCTGGAGGGCCCCACATCAGAGCAGGTGGATGCCCTAAGGAGGCTGTGAACCCCTGGGAAGCCCACACTAGAGCAGGTTCCTGGCATAACCTGTGGACCCACGGAGAGGAGCCCACACTGGAGTAGGTTTTCTGGTAGGACTTGTGACCCCATGCGGGACCCACAGTGGAGCAGTCGATTACTGAAGAAGTGCACCTCACAGAAGGGGCCTACACTGGAGCAGTTTGTGAAAAACTGCAGCTTGTGGGAAGGACTCATGTTGAAGAAGTTTATGAAGAACTGTGAACCATGTGAGGGATGCCACACTGGAACAGGAGAAGTGTCAAGATTCCCCCCTCTGAGCAGGAAGGAGCAGCAGAGATAGCATGTGATCAACTGACCACAAACCCCATTCCCTGTTCCCTTGTGCTTCTGGGGAATAGGAGGTAGAGAACTGGGAATAGAGCTCAAGAAGAAGGGAGGAATTTGGGTAAAGTGTTTTAAGATTTGGTTTTATTTCTCATTATCTGACTCTGATTTTATTGGTAATAAACAAATTTCCCCAAGTCGAGTCCATTTTTTACATGACAGTAACTGGTGAGTGATCTCTCCCTGTCCTTATCTCAACCTATGACCTTCCTGTTACATCTTCTCTCCCCTGTCCACCTGAGGAGGGGAGTGACAGAGCAGCTTTGATGAGCACCTGGCATCCAGCCAAGGTCAACCCACCACACAAGCACACACTGATAACTCTCAAAGAGGTTTTCAGAATTACCTGCTAAACTCAAATTCTAGTCTACTGACAAGCGTAAAGTTTCACAGACAATTATGTAAGAATAAACTAAAAGTTCTTGGACCGTTGTAAAAATCATAATTAAAAATGTCACAGATTAAAATTACTACTAGAAATAAGTAAGGTTTGGGTTTTTTGTTTATTTTTTTTCAATTAAGGAGGGAAAATGGCATGCAAAGACTACTTCTTTCAAAGGAATTAAACTCTACAGATGACGAATTTAAAACTAACTAAAATGGACATGTAATTTTTCCACTTCTGATGAATATATGCCAAAATGTTTTTCTGTTGCTATGACTGCCTTCCCAGTTAAGGAAAACAGCTACAGCAATTGTGATTAAAATAGGAAGGAAAAACAGTAATTATTTTGTTTGTACATTCCGGAAAATAATGCTTGTTAACTCCAAAGCCATTCTTTAGAATATTAATTACTAGTTTTTCATCCATTAGTCAATCAGTGTAAATTTTAAGATTCCATTCAATAATGATTTTTACATTTCAGAATTTTTTGTTTTTCATGACTATGATAAATTAAAATGGTTCTTTTAAACAATTTACACCACTGTGCTAGTGCCGTTAAGGCTAAAAATGCCACAGATTCTGATGCACAAATTGCAGATCCAAGAAGGATGCTGATATCTAGATAAAAGCTGAATAGTCACAGCCTGGAACTCTGTTAGTGATCACACTAAAAACAGGATGATGGGGAAGAAATATCCAATATCAACATTTACCCCTTTTAGGGAAGCAGCACCTTATGAAGAAGCAGACACCTTCCTATCTCCCCTGTATAACACTGATCCAATGGTTCAAAGAAGTCTAAGTGTTCTGATAACTTTGTGCTTCAGATGCTAAAAACATTATGAATAAAACCTTGTGTCAGGTAGAGGCAGATGTGACAAAAAAAAAATTATATCCATGAAGGAAGACTTTCCACAGACAACTTCCCAAAGTTGGTAGTTCCAAATAACTACCCACATACATTGTTCATGATAAAAAAGATTTAAAAAACCCAACACCAAAACAATGAAATAATTTTCAGTAACTAATAATTTGGAATAAATTTTGGAGTATTTAACCAATATATGGAACTGTGCAGCTCAATTTCAGAAAATGACTTTTTTCTATACTAATAAGAAAGAATTATATAAAGCAGACATACTTATCTATATTTGAATAGAACCATTCATATATGCACCACTTGTGAGCTTTGGGAAGTTTGAGCAGGTTGCGAAGCCGTAAACCAATCTTCTGTGACACTTTCTTTTCCGGTGTTGACATTGTTGTACTAAACTTCTATGTAGGAAAAAAAAAAAAGGAAAGGGTTAAACACAGCCTAATATTTTTCAGTATTCAAATAATCAAGCCAGATTTTCTTGATAAAAGTTTGCACATTAATAATTGCTACATTTTAATAGCACGTACTGTTTCATGGCAATTTTTCTGTTGCAGATCTATAACAACCCTTAGTGCATTATATCAGCAATGCAATTAAACAGAACAGACAGCAAACTTCAGCAGGATCAATACAATCGATGATCTCTATACAAGGCTCTTTTAACAGAAACATTTTCCAGCACTGAAAACTACATTATTGCTAACAATAGCATGGCACTAAAATACCTACAGACTTCCAAACCTTCAGGCACCACTGAACACTGTCTCAGGTGAGCATACATGATGTTGCTCAGATGCCAGCAACAGCAACTGCCTCATTTGCACTGGGGCTTCTACTCTTGCTCACTCTTCTTAAGCCGAGGATGAAGCTAGCACAGGAATATAATACAGCCAAAGCTTTGAGTGGAGTATCTGCTTTTTAAAAAACTGCAAGAAACTAGCACGGACATAAGAAATCCAGTTCAAACTACATTTGGAAGCTATTTCACAGACTGCAGAAAAGACACTGTCTTCGATTGCATGCATAATACCTAGGCCTGTGTTTAAACAAGACCATAGAAAAATAATTCTGTAATTTTGTTCCAGCAATGGTTGTCTTAACTGACAGAAAGAAAAACTTACTTGCAAAAAATAACAGCTTTTTGAGATATTAGTTTAACTGGGTCCCCATGCCACCATCAGTTGTTATTCTTCCCCAAACACTCAAAAGTATTTTGGCCTTTAGTAGCAGCAATGATAGGATAAAGCATAAGGCAGGCACCTTGCTGGCTCCTGCTGCACTAGATACAGGTCCCGTTCCTCCCACTGGAACTCCAGGAAACAAAGCCTAGTGGGACAGCAAGATCTGCAAACTACGGCAGCTGCAGTCCCTTGCGAATATTTATCCAGCAATCATTGGATCTCCTGAATCAGACATTTAAGCACAAACCAACTGGGTTTAGAACATTATCCAAGTCCTCCTACTCTTACAAAATCATGGTAATGAAGAGAAATGTCGTGGTCCTCCTCTATAGCCAAATGGACCCAGCAAAATGGCGAGTGCTAAGTCTTCCCCATTCGACACTGCACACAGTTCAGAAGGCAAATAAGATCAGTGTTCAAACAGTGCTTTTTCACTGAAGTAAATTCAGGCTCATAAGGTGATGGTATAGAGAAGTGATTTGGATGACAAAGGTACTACAGAGCAAATTTATTGAGACTAAGAGATGTTGCCCTGTCTAACATAGCGAATAAAGGCTGAAAGAGATTACAGCTGTTCTTTCATGCTGTATCAATGAGTAGACAATCAAGTGTAGGAGTAGTAAAACAAACTATTTGAACTGGAGTACGTTACCATTACAGGATCCAGAAGGTACAGTGGTACAGATGGCCATAAATACACTTAAGCCACAAATCTAGAGCAAGTTCCTAATTGCTGGGATGCATTAAGTCCTATAGCAGCCTTCTAAATGATGTAGTCAGCACAAGACACATAGTTTTTAACTGAAGCTGAATAAATTTATATTGACTGCAAGATACGATTGTTTGCAGGAGCATGATGGGCAATTAGTCTGGAATCCTTTCTAGCCCTGCATGTTCATATCCAGGATCACAAAGAACAGGTACTCCCATAAACAAACAGAGGAAACCAGTTGTAAGGAAGAAAAATATTAATCTGTTTTGAATTGCGGCTTACTCCCAGCAACAGCTTTCCTCACAAGAACATTTATAAACCAAAAATGTAACTTAAAAAGCAAATCTATTCTAATTTTCAACTAACACAGATAGGCTTGTTCCCTTTTTTGGTAAAAATATCTCCATACATGTAGGTACCTGTGGAACCATCGCAACCTTCTGATTTCTTTTGGGTGACCTTGTGTTTATTTGTCTGTCATCTTCTTCGCAGAAGAGTCGACTCCGTTTTGAATTTCTGAAGGGCTGTATGTATCAAAATTAAGAATGAATTACAAGGAAAAAAACCCTGATTTCTCTGTTCATGCACAGAATTCACAGTGAGGGAGACAAAATGCCTTTTCTCTTGCCACTTATTGGTTTTAAGGCACATGGTACACAATAAATAGTGCTTCCCAGCAGTTAGAGATCTCAGGATGGAGAGAAGGAGTTCAAGACTCCAAGCTTTCCAATGCTAACTATAACCCATTACTATACTGCTGGCCCAGTTTCACAGAAGTATTTAGAACTTAACTCCCACTTGTTTCCATTAGAGTTAGGTGTCTAAACACTTGTGTATACAAGATTGCTTTGGTTATAAGTACATCTGTTTGTTCTAAATTTCAGGTCAAAACCACGGTTTATTCAAACAGTGGATTTGGTTTATATGTTTTCAGTAAAAACAGTAGCTGCATATAACTTTTTGCAAGGATTTCTAATGAGCCTAATAAATTGCTGGGGGTTTCTTGTATTTTTAATTCATTGAAGGTCCCTACACTGCAAAATGTTAAGAAGCTGAAGTCTGAAGAAACTAAAGCTTGAGTAAGTTATGTGAAAATATCAGAAAAGAGAAGAATTTACAATTTAAATTTTGCTAACTGAAATTAACTTGTGTGCTAAGATGTTACAACTCAGAGAGAATTAGAAGACTGAGTGAAAACAAGAAACCATACTGTACATGTGCCATAAAAAATACGTTTAGTTATTCCTCAACATTTTACCCTATGACAAAAAACTTGTGCCTTCAATGAGGAGAAAAGAGTAACCTATGACTGGCTGTTAGTGCTGAGGGGAAGCAGCTTTTCCTTCCAGGACTTTATGGCCCAGCACAGGAGACAGCCACCACTGAAATGGATCTCCTTTACAGAATCCCAAAACTGCACTCTGTGGCATTCCTTGCACTTCAAACTACTTACAAAGGTGACAGGTAAAGGTAGAACAAATGCAGATTTGACTTCTTTCAATACAGAGGGTGAAAGTGCTACAAATTGATACGGGGTATTAAAACTGTAACACCAACAAGGTGAAGAATACTGATAACAAATATAAGTCCCTCACAGGAGTCAGAAACAAAATAAATCAACAAAGTGAAATAAAACTTCACTTAAGTGTAAATAAAGCATTTTACACTTAAGGGAGATATTTAATGAGTTTGTAACCAAATCATTATGATCCAGATCAAGCGAACTGTTTTACAACCCTCAACAGGAATTGCCAAATTCTATTCCAATAAACTATCCAAAATAGTAAGAGTGTTTCATCATTCTGGACTGTCTGTGCCTCACACAAGAGCAAAGTAACAAGCCTGGCAAAGAAGCATCATCCATGTTAGCTAAAAAGGTCAGCCATTTTTGGAAAGATTTTTCAACCAACAGTACAACGTCTCTGCAAAACTTTCAGCATTCAGGGAACTCAAACTACTCCATCACATCTCAGCAATGTAGGCAATTGCTATCACATCAGACTCTATTCAGATCTTTCCCCAGCTTTCTACAAAATACTGAGCTACATTCAGAGTTTGACTCCATATTTTTAATACCTACATACCTGAAGACTAACAAAGCTTTTATACAAATACTATGGCTAGTGACTTTGGTTCTTTAGCACATGTGGTAAGGCTTGTTTCTATGAGAAGAGGGGCATTCCTGGGAAACAGCTGAAAACTGACACGAACTGCAGGAACTAGGGGCCATCATAAAGTTCTGATCTCTGTCTGGAACTGCATTTTGTAGACCTTATGTTCTCTAGCTCAAACACATAGCAACATGTGTGCATATATGTATCTGTGTGAATCCCACCAAAATACATACCAGGGAGAAGACTGCAGAACAAACTACATATGACAGATGTTAGTCACATCACTTAATGCACTACTAGATGCTACTCAGATATTTTGATTATGTGCAGAGCAGGCAAGCATGACAGTTTTCAAATATAACGTTTCCCTTTAGATAAACAAACTGCTAAAAAAAATAATTTTAATAAAAACCAGGTGATAGTTGGCAAGTGGGTCTCAAATACTGTAGGAGAAGGTGGCACCAGGAGTATGGGAGAACAATCTGCCTAGCAACTGAGATGGTATTTCATATACTCTCCAGAGTGTAAAAATGAAAGCACGCAGCGTTACACATGTAGACAAACCAGGTGCAATAAAGCTGGTGGCAAAACCAAACCAAAATCCCATAATTTTCTAAGGTACAGGAGGCTGAGAACAGTCAAGAAAAGCTTGACTGTGATACGACAGGGAAAGAATATTTCAAAATATTTCAAGGAGAGAGGGAAACTGTCAACCTAAACACCAGATATGTCCTTGGAAGCTGCAGGCTCATTTCATATCCCCACCCCAAGGCTGTTCTTTAATGTAAGGCCTCCTATGAGACTTCTCAGAACGTCACACACCTCACTGATGTTCCTCTACTTTTATTAAAATCTACTCTCCCAGAAGGCACAATGATGGAAGTGCATTATGATGTTTCTCCTTCCTTTCCTTTATGTGTCAGTTCCCAGCCGTAATTAGAAGTGAGATATTTACTGAGATGCAAAAATAGTTGATCAGAATTGGTGATTCCTAAGTTCAAGGTGGTAGATACAGTACAAATACTTCACACAGCACCTGCTTTACAAAAAACACAGAGAAAATTATTACGAGTTATCTTGAACAAGGTCAGCAATTTAACTTGTTCAATTATTCATTTATAAAATATGTTTGTCTCTCATATTCAAACTGTGCAGAGTGCTTGTGAAGGACATAGCTTAACACTTGGACATTATGAAACTATAAATCTCAGCCAAATTTTGTGATCCTTAAATTTCATTCATTCTGTGGTATTTTACTAATTCTGAATCTGCTTTTTTTTTACTTCTTACCATTTCCACTGCAGAACCAGCATTCTTGCTTTTCCAAATGTGCGTTTTCTGCAGAGAATTGCACCTTTCATTCCACGAACTTGATAAGCTTCCCTCTGTTGTGAAGAAAGTATGTCATTAACATATGTATACATATGTGTATGTTTCAACATAACCACTATCCAAAAGCTTGTATAACATCAACTAATAAAACACTTTTTTTCACTTGCAACATCTTCTTTGAATTCAATTACAAATGGATTTTAGATTTCAATATTTTCATTAAACTGTTCTGAACAATAATTCAAAAAATTGAAGGAGGTTTTCAGTACAAGGAGAAACACGAACAAAACATTTTTTACTTGTGTCTGTGTTTAGGTTTCTTGAAACCTCCTTTGCTGGAATCAGTTACTTCCACTGTCAGGTTGACACACATTTAGACAGCTGAATTGTGGCTGTAACAAACCTGCAGAAGGTACAGCTCTACAAGACTTAACCACCGTCTGGTTCTAGAAATGTATGAAGTGGGTGCAGATCAACAAGTAAAACAAATTTTATTACAACAAACCTATATTACAACATATTCAACAGACCATGCCTTCTTCCTTATGTAACAGAGGCCTTGTAATACATAAAGAAGCTTCTATTATTGGGCAAACTAAAAGTATTCAAAATTTGTATGAATGCTCCTGAAGACACTTTCAAAGAAAAAAATGTAAGCAGCAGTAGATTTTTGATTTAGCCCACAACCTGCTGACAGAGAATACAATGAAATTGTGAAATGCCTTCCTAATGTAAATTCTGTCACATGTACAGATCTTGCTAAGAATCCTTCTCGCATCTTGTCCTCAAGAGAGGAAAGATTATCCCAATCTTCTCATCAAACCTGACACCTTGGCAGTACTTACAAAGAAAAAAATACATTTCAGGAATTTCATCCAGAAGAGCAGTGTCTAAATACACCACAACATATGTAGTTTCAACTGCCAAGGAGTATTAGTCTAGAGAACTAACAAATATCTACAATAAACCAAATCGTATTTCAACAAAAAACTTTCTTCGGTGGTATTTTCTCAAACTTTGTGAAGCCAGAAACTAAGTACACCTGAAAGTCAGACTGGGTACAAGTAAATAACACATTAATTTCTTACCTTTCAAGCTCACAAGTGCTTTTGCTGAAGAACCTGCAATATATCAAGAAGTCAACATAAATCATAAGCTGTTTCAAGCCATACAACCTATGCAGAGTCTACTCATTCCTAATTAATTCTTAGGCAGAAAGTGGAATTTATTAAATCTTTCACAGCTGAATAAGTGAACCCAGTGCGCCTTCCATGGCGCTAAGTACAGCATTATATGTTTATTATCACTAAATCTTGAAATTATATTCATGTTTTGTTTTTTCCTTTAGTTTTACATCAAGAAAAAAACATGAGATGTTAAGCACTTATATTTAATACAGCAAATTCTGAAAAAGCTTTATGTCCACACTACATACCTCCATTTGGCTGCTTGTCTGCTGCAGTTGCAAATATATTTTACAGCTGACAAGGAAACTACTGAACACTTTTTTAATGATTCCTACCAATTCAAAATTCTTCAATGCCCAAAATTTCCCCAAAAGGAGTAGTTCATGCTCAGGAGGAGGAAGATGGATAGTTGCCCCC
>NW_020924051.1:0-1018 GCF_003984885.1 Neopelma chrysocephalum | reverse complement strand
ATCCCACCCACAGGGGGTGGACGTGGCTGGGGCTCAGGGAGGGAATTCCGGGGGGTCCCCCCCAAAAAACTGTCACCCCAAGTGGTTGGTGCTCCCCAAGAGAGAGGGGGGGTCTGTCCCCATGGAATGGGAATGAGCTGCTCCAGCAGCCCCCAGTGCCCCCCACCCCACTGGAACCAGCGAGGGGCACATCCCTCCCCCCCCAGACCCAAAGGGACGCGCTGAGGGGGCGGGGGGGCATCACCCCGACGGAGTTTTCCCAATTCCTACAACTTTCCCCGTGGGCACAATCCCCCCCTCCCACCCCAAAACCCACCCTCCCATCCCGGTGGGGGATTGGGAAACTGGGAGGGGGGGGCGTGGTGAAGAATTTGGGGTCTCTCCCAGGGTTATGGGGGGGGGGGACACCCTTTATTTTGGATGCTGGGGGGAGGGGGGGGGCGGGAATCACTTCCCTTAGGGGGTGCAGGGATTGGGGAGGAGGGGGATGAGCCCCATCCATCGCTCCCGAGGCGATGTGGGAATTCCACGGGATGCGCCCCCCCCTCCCTCTCTCGCCGTTCACCCCGGGGGTGTGGGCGGTGCTGCCACCCCCCTCTCACGACCCCCCGAATTCCCGGGGGTGTCACCTGGAGCGCGGCGTTGTCCAAGACGTCCATCTGGATGTCCTGCGAGGAGCTGTAAGGGGTCCGGGCCATGCCGCCTTCCCGCACCATGGAAGCGCCGGGCTCGGCGGGATTTTGGGATGGATGGGTGGGTGGGTGGATGGTGGGGAGAGGGAGGGGGGGGGGAACCACACAGAGGAAGATGATGACGATGACGATGAAGCTCAGGCCTGGCCCCCGCGGTGACGGAGAGAGGGAGGAGGAGGACGAGGAAGAGAAGGAGGAGGAGGAGGAGGAGGAGGAGGAAGGAGGAGTGGGGATGGTGGCGGGGAGGGGGGGGACGACAGGGATGGCGGGCGGCCGCTCCCACCACATTCCCGGGGGGATGGGGGGTGTGGGAATGCGGCCTCCCC
>NW_020924050.1:3839-6793 GCF_003984885.1 Neopelma chrysocephalum | reverse complement strand
TTTTTTAATCAAAAAAATCCCATTTTTTAATTAAAAAAATCCCGTTTTTTAATCAAAAAAATCCCATTTTTTCATTAAAAAAAACCCCATTTTTTACTAAAAAACCCCTTTTTCCCCGGAAAAAAAAAATCCTGGAATTCTCACCCTTCCCGATTTTTTTTCGGGATATTTGGGATGATTTTTCCCGGGTTTTTTTTTTTCCAGGGAATTTTTTCTTGGTGTACAGAGGAAGAAAAAAATTCCAATTATTTTGTGGGTTTTTTTATGGGAAAAATGGAAAAAAAATTCCCAAAACTTGGAAATTTTCTGCTGGAAAAGAGAAATAAAATAATAATAAAATTCTTTTATTCTGAAAAACTTGGAATTCTCGTGTGGAATTTGGGATTTGGGGGGTGGGAAATGGGATTTTAGTGGGAATTTTGGGGGGTTTTATTTTGGGTTTTTAAATTTATTTTTAATTTTTTTTGCTTTTATTTCCATTTATTTATTTTTAATTTTTTCCTTTATTTCTTTTTTAATTTTTTTTTATTTATTTTTATTTAATTTTCTTATTTATTTTTTCACTTTTATTTTGTTTTTTTTTAATTTATTTTTAATTTTTTTATTTTATTTTTTTAGTTATTTTTAATTTTTTTTACTTTTTGGGGGGAATTATTTATTTTTAATTTTTTCTTTTACTTTGTTTTTTATTTTTTTTACTTTTATTTTGTTTTTTTCTTTATTTTTAATTATTTTTTCACTTTTATTTTGTGTTTTTCTATTTATTTTTAGTTTATTTTTTAATCTTTTCTTTATTTTTATTTATTGTTAGTTTATTTTTTTAATTTTATTTCATTTTCTTATTTATTTTAATTTTAACTTCAATTTTAATTTAATTTTCATTTAATTTAATTTTTCATTTTAATTTTAATTTTAATTTTAATTTTAATTTAATTTTTAATTTAATTTTATTTTTAACTTTAATTTAATTTTAATTTTATTTTAATTTTAATTTTTATTTTTATTTTATTTTTAATTTTAATTTAATTTTAATTTTAATTTTAATTTAATTTAATTTTAATTTAATTTTAATTTTAATTTTACATTTTCATTTTAATTTTAATTTTATTTTTAATTTTAATTTAATTTTAATTTTATTTTAATTCCAATTTTATTTTAACTTAAATTTTAATTTAATTTTATTTTAATTTTAATTTTAATTCAATTTCAATTTTAATTTTAATTTAATTTTAATAATTTAATTTTAATTTAATTTTAATTTAATTTTAATTTCAATTTAATTTTAATCCAACCCCTTCCCCCCCCTCCCTTCCCCCTTTTCCCCCCTTTTCCCCCTCCCTTCCCAAATTTTCCCGGAATTCCCACCCTCCAAATTCCCAAAATTCCCACAAAAAAAACACCCAAAAACCACCAATTTTCTATCAAAAAAAACCTTTTTATTTCACATTTTTCCGCCCCAAAAAAACCTTGGGAATCTCGATCCTATAAAAAACCCCCTGGAAAACCCTCCCCCCTCCCCCCATTCCCGAATTTTTTTCCGGGAATTCTGGTGGAAAAATCCAAGATTTTTTTTTTGGGATAAAAGGAGGAAAAAATTCCTTTTTTTGTTGATTTTTTCTTGATTTTTCCCGGGTTTTTAATGGATTTTTCCCGGATTTTTCCTGGATTTTTCCATGGAATTCCCGGATTTTTTTCCCGCTTCTACCTAGATCCTAAAATCCCGGAATTCCCGGATTTTTTTTCCGGGAATTTCCGGGTGAGTCCTGAAAAAAACTAAGGCTAAAAGTTTTTAAAGCTGGAATTTTCTAGGAGCTGAAAAATTCCCTAAAAAATAAAAATCCTGGGAATTTTGGGAATTCCCAGAGCCGGAAAAATTCCCGGGAATTTTTAGGGAATGATAAAAAAAATGAGGGATGAATAAATTAAATATTAATTAATTAATAATTAATAATTAATTGGAATAAAAAATTCCCGCCCCTCCCAAATCCCGAAAAAAAGGGGGTTTATTTTACAGGGATTATCCTTAAAAAAAAAATTGGGAATTCTGGGAATTCCAAGTGGGAAAAGGGGGGAAAAAAACCCACCTGGAATCACTTCGGAAAAGGGTCAAAAATCCCAATTTTTGGGGGGTTTTTGGGGATTTTTGGGGATTTTTTGGGAATTTTGGGATGAGGGAAAAGGTGGAAAAGATCCCGGGAAAATTTTCATCCTGATTTTTATCCGGAAAAATTCATTTATTTGGGAATTCCGGCCAAAAAAAGGGATTTGGGAATAACAGTTCTATGCCTGGGATGAGTCGGAATTCCCAAGGATTTCCGGGAATTCCCGGAATTCCCGGATTTCCCGGAGTTGGGATTTGTCCCTGGGATCAACCAGAGCCTGGAATTCCCTATTTAAACCTGGAATTCCTCTTGGAATCTTCAAAATTCCCAAAAAACCCCCGGGAATTCTTCCAAAAAAAAGCGGGAAAATCCCATTTTTTCCCAGTATTCCCGGGAAAAATTCCCACCTTTCGGAGCTCAAAAATTCCAGCTTTTTTCCCCAAGATTCCCGAAAAAATTTGACCCCTCGGAAAGGGCAAATTCCCAAAAAAACGAGGCTGGAAAATTCCCAAAAAAAGCAGGAATTGGGCTGGAAAATTCCCGATTTTTTGCCGTGGCTGTTCCGACCCCTCTTTGTCCAGGAATTCCAGCCTGGAATTCCCAAAGATTCCCAGGCAAAGTCCAAAAGGGCCCGGAAAAGTGGGAATGACGTCGACGTTCCCGGAGCCTCTTCCCGGATTTTTCCTGGATTTTTTCCCGATTTTTCCTTGATTTTTTCCCGATTTTTCCTTGATTTTTTCTCCGATTTTTCCTTGATTTTTCCTGGATTTTTCCTGGATTTTTTTCTGATTTTTCCTTGATTTTTTCCCGATTTTTCCTGGATTTTTCCTGGATTTTTCCTCGATTTTTCCT
>NW_020924050.1:2257-3829 GCF_003984885.1 Neopelma chrysocephalum | reverse complement strand
TCCCGATTTTTCCTGGATTTTTCCTGGATTTTTCCTCGATTTTTCCTTGATTTTTTTCTGATTTTTCCTTGATTTTTTCCCGATTTTTCCCTGATTTTTCCTCAATTTTTTCCCGATTTTTCCTTGATTTTTCCTTGATTTTTCTCCGATTTTTCCTCGATTTTTTTCCCGATTTTTCCTTCATTTTTTCCCTGATTTTTCCTTGATTTTTCCACGATTTTTCCCGATTTTTCCTTGATTTTTTCCTTGATTTTTCCTTGATTTTTTCCCGATTTTTCCTTCAATTTTTCCTTGAATTTTTCCCGATTTTCCCCGATTTTTCCTTCATTTTTTCCCGATTTTTCCTTGATTTTTCCTTAATTTTTCCTTGATTTTTCCTGGATTTTTTTCTGATTTTTCCTTGATTTTTTCCTTGATTTTTTCCGATTTTTCCTTGATTTTTTCCCGATTTTTCCTCCATTTTTTGTCCGATTTTTCCAGGATTTTTTTCTGATTTTTCCCCGATTTTTCCTCGAGTTTTCCTTAATTTTTCCTTGATTTTTCCTTCATTTTTTCCCCATTTTTCCTCGATTTTTTCCCGATTTTTCCTTGATTTTTTTTCCCGATTTTTCCTTCAATTTTTTTCCGATTTTTCCCAGATTTTTTTACAATTTTTCCTTCATTTTTTCCTTGATTTTTTCCCGAATTTTCCTCAATTTTTTCCCAGTTTTTCCTCGATTTTTTCCCGGATTTTTCCCCAAATTTTCTTTGATTTTTTCCTTCATTTTTCCTTGATTTTTCCCGATTTTTCCCTGATTTTTTCCCAATTTTTCCTTCATTTTTTTCTTGGATTTTTCCCAATTTTCCCTTAATTTTTTTCCGATTTTTCCTTCATTTTCCCCCTTTTTTTCCTCCATTTTTCATCCGATTTTTCCCGGGTTTTTTTCTGCTTTTTCCTCGATTTTTTTCCTGGAGTTTTTTTTTCGGGAATTCCGGAATTCCGGTTAAAAAGCGGATCCAGTGATGGCGTTGAGTTGTTTCATGAGCCCTTCCAGACTCGCCATCTGCTCGCTCAGATCGTCCTGTTCGTACACCTGGAAAAAAAAACGGGAATAAAAGTTGGGAATGTCGGGAATGTTGAAGGAAAAAGGGGGAAAAAAGGTTTAAATTAAATTAAATTTAAATTAAATTAGAATTAAATTAAATTGAAATTTAGAAATTAAATTAAATTAAAATTGAAATTAAAAGATTAAATTAAGTTAAAGCTGAAAAAATCAAGGAAAAATTGGGAAAAAATCGAGGAAAAATGGGAAAAAATAAAGGAAAAAATCAGAAAAAAATTAAGGGAAAATTGGGGAAAAATCGAGGAAAAATGGGAAAAAAATTAAGGAAAAATTGGGAAAAATCAAGGAAAAAATCAAGGAAAAATCGGGAAAAAAATCAAAGAAAAATCGGGAAAAAATTAAGGGAAAATCAGGAAAAATCGAGGAAAAATTGGGGAAAAATCAGGGAAAAATCGAGGAAAAATTAGGGAAAAATTGGGAAAAAATCAAGGAAAAATCAGGAAAAATCGAGGAAAAATTGGGAAAAAAT
>NW_020924050.1:0-2247 GCF_003984885.1 Neopelma chrysocephalum | reverse complement strand
AAATCAAGGAAAAATCAGGAAAAATCGAGGAAAAATTGGGAAAAAATCAAGAAAAAATTGGGAAAAAATCAAGGAAAAATTGGAAAAGAATTGAGGAAAAATTGGGAAAAAATCAAGAAAAAATCAAGGAAAAATCAGAAAACAATCAAGGAAAAATCGGGAAAAAATCAAGAAAAAATCAAGGAAAAATTGGAAAAAAAATCAATAAAAAATCAAAGAAAAATCAGAAAAAATCAGGAAAAAATGGGAATTTTTTTGGGATAAATGTGGGATTCGGGAAGGGGGCGGAGCTCTTACACTGGTTGGATCCTCGGCGGGTTTGGATCCGTCTTCCGTCGCTTCCGGAGCCGTCGGAACCGACACCGGGAGAAGGGGGGATCGAGCCTTTCCGGCCAATCCCAGGGAAGCCGTTTTCACCGGAGCCTTGGGAATGTTGGAACCTGGAAAAAGGATTGGAAAAATTCCCAAAAATTCCCCAAAAATTCCCCAAAAAATCCCCAAAAAATCTCAAAAAAATTCCCCAAAAATTCCTAAAAAATCCCCAAAAAATTCCCCCAAAATCCCCAAAAATTCCCCAAAAAATCCCCAAAAAATCCCAAAAAATCCCCAAAAAATCCTCAAAAAATCCCCAAAAAATCCCCCAAAAAATCACCAAAAAATCCCCAAAAAATCCCCAAAAATCCCCCAAAAAATCCCCAAAAATTCCCCAAAAAAATCCCCAAAAAATCCCCAAAAAATCCCCCAAAAAATCCCCAAAAATCCCCAAAAAATCCCCCAAAAATCCCCAAAAAATCCCCAAAAAATCCCAAAAAAATCCTCAAAAAATCCCTAAAAATCCCCCAAAATTCCCCAAAAAATCCCCAAAAATCCCAAAACAATCCCCAAAAATCCCCAAAAAATCCCCAAAAATCCTCAAAAAATCCCCAAAAATCCTCAAAAAATCCCCAAAAAAATCCCCAAAAAATCCCAAAAAATCCCCAAAAATTCTCCAAAAAATCCTAAAAAATCCCCAAAAAATCGCCCAAAAATCCTCAAAAAATCCCCAAAAAATCCCCAAAAAATCCCCAAAAAATCCCCAAAAATCCCCCAAAAAATCCCCAAAAATCACCAAAAAATCCTCAAAAAATCCCTAAAAAATCCCCAAAAAATCCCCAAAAAATCCCCAAAAAATCCCAAAAAATTCCCCAAAAAATCCCCCAAAAAATCCCCAAAAATCCCCCAAAAATCCCCAAAAAATTCCCCAAAAAATCCCCAAAAATCCCCAAAAAATCCCCAAAAAATCCCCAAAATATCCCCAAAAAATCCCCAAAAAATCCTCAAAAAATCCCCAAAAATCCCCAAAAAATCCCCAAAAAAATCCCCAAAAAATCCCCAAAAATCCAAAAAAAATCCCCAAAAAATCCCCAAAAAATCCCCAAAAATTCCCAAAAAATTCCCAAATTTTCTCACCCAGGAGCGGCGCATACGGAATTTTGGGATCCATGGAATTCATGGGAGGAGGGAGCAGAGAATTCCCGAAACTCCGGAGGGGGTGAGTGGGTCGGACGCAGGCGGTCGGAATATTCCGGCTGGGAATTTCCTCGGGAATGTTGGGATGGTCGGAGGGAGGGGGAGGAGCCGCGTCGGGAAGGGCTGGAAAAAGAAAAGAAAATAAAATTGAAATTAAAAAAAAAAATTGGAATTAAAATTAAAAAATAGTTTTCAATTAAATCATAAAAGAATTAATAATTAATTAGAAATAAATCATGAAAAATAAGTAAAATGAAATAAAATAAAAATGAATTAAAAATTAAATTAAAAATGAATTTAAAATTAAATTAAAAATAAAATTAAAATTAAATTAAAAATTAATTCAAAATTAAATCACAAAAAAATGAAAATAATTTAGAAATTAAATTAAAAAAATCATCAAAAATCCCTCCCAACCGCCCCAAAATTCCAAAGAATTCCCAGAAAACCGACTCCTGGGAGCTCCGAAGGGTCTTTCCACGGAAAGGGTCGGGAACGGTCCCGTCCGGAGGGTGAATTGTGGGAATGTGCAGGTGGGAGAAGGTAAAATTCCGGGATATTGGGAGCTTTCCAAGGTGGGAACGGGAATGGCGCTGACCAGAGCTGGAAAAAAAAAAATTGGGAATTTTATTCAAATTAATAAATTAGAAATAAATTAGAAATGAAAAAATTAAATTTTTTAAAAATTGGGAATAATTTGAATTAAAACTGGAAAAAAAATCAAAAAAATTCAAATTA
>NW_020924049.1:0-793 GCF_003984885.1 Neopelma chrysocephalum | reverse complement strand
CAAAGCAAAACTGACCCCACCAGAGCCATTTGTGGAATATTTGGAAGGAAAGAAGCCAAAGAAACAGGACAAGCATCCACTGGCACAGAATGTGGATGCTGCTGGTGGGGCACTGGCAGCTGCAGAGAGTTTCCACACTTATTGAAACTCTCTGTACAGCCTGACATCAACAAATTCCAATTCTTACCAGGAAATGCACCCGGCATTTCCTCCATAGGTAAATATTCTTCAGGTAAGAACCCTCTGCCTGTGTCTGCAAAGGAAGAACCAAAAGGATCATTTTTCCCACCCAAACACTTGATTTTTCAAGAAGGTTTAGTTGATATAGTAATTTTTACTGTCTCCAACCCCCAAACTCCTCCCCAGGCTGCAGTTTAGGGCATTTTGGAGCAAAAAACAGGTGGGGGAGGAAGAGGAGAAAACAGACCTGGGGGGAACAACAGAGGAACTTCCCATGGAAAATACTCCAAAACACACTGGGTTTGGGGAAATAAAGGACTTTTGTGTCCCAAAGAGCAGTTCAAAACTACTGCAGGCCAATATAGTTGTAGCCTTTTTTTTTCTGCTGCCCAGGGAAGGGAAAAGAGTCCACAAGTGGCCGTGGGAGTGATTCAAAGGGGTAAGTGGGACCCCTGGAATGGGCAACTCCTCAGCCTTTATTCCCGGGCACCGGCACTTCCCTGAACCTCCATTTCTGGGCACCGGGACCCCCCTGCACCCTCTTTCCTGCACCGGGACCGGATGTCCCATCCCACCTCTCCTAGTCCCTACACCCTCCTTTCCTTGGCCCTGG
>NW_020924048.1:2594-6427 GCF_003984885.1 Neopelma chrysocephalum | reverse complement strand
AATGGGATCAAACACATGATTATGGATTCAAACACAGGATAATGGGACGAGGAATTTTTCCCTGGAAAGGGTGGTGAGGCCTTGGCAGGGGCTGCCCAGGGAGGTTTGGAGTGCCCAGCCCTGGAGGTGTCCATGGAATGACAGGACGTGGCACTCAGTGCCAAGGTGGGATCGGGCACAGGGGGGGAATCCATGATCCTGGAGCTCTTTTCCAGCCTTTCTGTGGGTCTGGGATTGTTCTGCCCTGGACACAGGAGCGTTTCTGTCCCTCACCTTCCTGTCTAGACGGCGAGTTTGGGGTTGGATCCTCTCACGTGTCCAGCACCTGGCACAGCAGAGCCCTGGGATTGCAGCCTCCAGGCTGTCCAGAAATAGCTCCCTGCCGGTTTTCCTTGCAAAACCAATCTTGGATGAGCCTTAGGATGGGCCCAGACCGGGAGCCACCCCTGCTGCCGTGGTGACAGGCCCCGAGTCTGCCCCGACTCTCAACCCAAAACCCCAAAGCTTTGGCACTCGTGGCTCGGAATGTTTGCACTGTTCAACCCTGACTCATCCCAGGGAGCGAGAGGAGCAGCAGGAGAACCCACAGAGCCCGAGGACGGGATAAAGTTTCGAGTTCAAAGGGAATAAAGGCTCGTGGGAATCCCTGGGAACCAAACCACAGCATCTCCAGCCTCCTGCTTCCCTCCCAGCATCGAGGCTGGGTGGGACAGAGACCCCACTGTTGTCACCCAGCGAGATGTCAGGGTTTATTTGGGCTGATTTTAACATAAAACGCTGATCCAAGGCTTTTGGCATCTTAGATTTCACTTAAAAATAGCACAAATCTCCTGTTTGTCTCTTTGTGGCGAGACAAACCCTTCCAGGCCTTGTGGGATGAAGCAGAAGGACCACTCGGAGAGCGTCGATATTCCAGGACATTTCTCCACTTGGATGAGGGGGAAAAAAGGCCACTTGGGTGAGTCAGAACACAAAGAGGGGTTGGAAGCTGAACTATTAAACCCACGTTGTGTTTGGGGCTGGTTTTAAGCCGTGTTTAGTTAATCCTCAAGGATTTGAGCCCCCCTTTTCCAGGCCCACGAGCTTTGGTCTGCTGGGAGTTCCCACTTCCCAATGCCCAAAAACCAACCAAATCTTGGATATTCTGTGGGAATCCCACATCAAATACGGAATTCCTGGGTGATCACATGGTAGAAGTTTCCCGGGAGGACGATGTGATGCCAAAGGAGTTCGATGTCTGCAGGGAGGTGGGATCAGCTCCCACTTAAATCCCATTTCCAACTTCCCCTTCCTGACCTGTGTCCCATTCCCCAGGGATGTGGAGCTGGATCTCATGTCATTCCCAGCTTTTGGGTGCTCGCTTTTGAGGGTAAAATTGGGATTTTTAGGGTTATGTCCCACTTGTGTCATCAGGGCTTCTTTTGCAGCAGATTTGCAGAGAAAAAAAAACCTCCAAGAGTCTTTATTCTTCTAAAACAATATATTTGGGAAGAATATTTAGTCTTTGTTCTTCAAAATAATATATTAGGGAAGAATATCTTTATTAAAAAATAGGAACAAGGCCTATATTCCCAATCAATTGCACAGGACTGGGAGGAAAGGGAAGATTTGCAGCGTCTCTCTGCTGCAAAGATTTTAATTATCTAAATCCTCTCTGATAAATCCAAAAAATTCCTCTCAAAAACTTCCACTCTGGATGATTCCACAGGCACTGGAAACTCCAGCATCCCAAATGTTCTCTCTCTTAGTGCCTCATCCAGATTTTTCTCTCTGTAAATAACTTTGACTTCTGTAAATAACTTGCCTTGGTTATCACGGACAGGGAAAAGGGGGAGAAGTGATGAGCCCATTGCAATGGAAAAGGCAGCTTTTCCATCAGAAATCCACGGATTTTCTGCCACGGATTTAAGGCAGTTTATAACCTAAAGAGGAACTTTAATCCCCCAAGAAATCCCCGTGCTCAGCTCCAGCTGAACTTGCGGTGGGATCTCCCGCGCCCGGAGCCAACATTCCTTTGTGTTTGTTTAATTGACTCATCCTCGGGGAACAAAAGCTCAAATTACCGGGACAAAGGGGGTTGTGAGCAGGAACCGGCCCTGAAAACCCACAGAATTAAAGTGGGACTTGCTTGTGAAATGTCACAGTCGGGGAGGTTCATCCACTTCCAGCGGAATCCAATCCCTCTTTCCCTGCTCCTGCCCAGGCACCGAGGGGAGTCCTTGGAATCCACGATCCTTGGGGGTCCCTTCCCGCTCAGCATCTTCTGGGATTTTCCCCCCAGGATCTTGTTGTCCTCCTTGGACACGCTGGTTCCCTCAGTGTCCCGTGGATGTCCGGGTGGGATTCCCAGTTTTCCCAGCCTGGGGGGATCCAGGGATGTATCACCCCGAGCTCATCCTTGGACACAGCCCTGAGTCCGTGGCCCTTCCTGTATTTACAGGGAAAAGGAGTTAAACCTGTCTGGGAATCATTACAAACTTCCAAGGGAAAATTCCATTTGATTGATCACCTTGTTACAACACTGTGGATCTGCCAGGGGAGTCTCCAGGAGGGAGAGAACCTGGAACAGAATCATGGATCATTTCTGATCAGGTTTAAACTAGAAATTTGTGGTTCATGAAGAGCTACAAAACAAACCAAGCCTTTTCCCCCTCATCCATGGGAAAGAGATCTTGGGAAAATAAAGGATTCACACCTTAGGAAGTCAAGGTGAACCAAGACTATTAGGGAATATTAGGGAATATTCCTGTCTCCTGGGGGGACTGTCAGTGACTGATTGAACTTGGCAGGTCACCCTCTAATGACCTGCTCTCCCATGGCTCTCCCAAATCCAGACATTAAGCAGGAACAACTTCTGGGCCAGCGCTCCTTTAACTCGGGGAAACCTCCCCCGGCCCATTCCCGGAGTTCAATGGGAACCCCCGGCAGGGAGCTGCCTAATCAGGGCCCTAATCAGCCAGGACTCATCCTGAGCCCCCCTAATCAACCAGGACTCATCCTGAGCCCCCCTAATCAGGCAGGACTCATCCCGAGCCCCCCTAATCAGGCAGGACTCATCCTGAGCCCCCCTAATCAGGCAGGACTCATCCCGAGCCCCTTTCCCGCTGCGCCGGGAGCGGCGGAGCTGCCCCAGCCCTTCCCGGGGGGCTCCTGTTCCGGGGGGTTCCCCCAGTGCCAGCAGGGATGAACATTGGGAAGCCAGCCCTGAGTAACCCCCCGGAACCCCCCTGGCTCCTGGGGGGACTCCAGTGAGGGGGGAGGAAAGGCTGGATTATTCCCCGCTGGAATATTCCGAGCGGGAGGTCACGGCCGGTTCAGGCCCTGGGGGTGTTTTAGGTCCGACTTTTCTCGCTCCCCTGCTCCCCTCTGATCAACAGTTTGGGGCTGGAACAAATGAACCCTGACCCTTCATTAGCCAGCGGCCGAAAATGTGGGAAAGGGGGGGGAAAAGTTGGGATGGGAAAGTCTTGTTGGATGTTCCGTCGCCGCTCGCGGCCGAAATGATCAAAAAAGGGGCGTTTAAAGGAGGGTTATTTGGGATGGGAGGTTAAAGCTGGGATAGGAGGTTGAATCTGGGATAAGAGGTTGAATTTGTGATGAGAAATTTGTGATGGGAGGTTAAATCTGTGATAGGAAGTTAAATCTGTGATGAGAAATTTGTGATAGGAGGTTAAATTTGTGATAAGGTTAAATCTGTGATAAGAGGTTAAATCTGTGATGGGAGGTTAAATTTGTGATAAGGAGGTTAAATTGGTGATGGGAGGTTTAATTTGTGATAGGAGGTTAAATTTGTGATAAGAGGTTAAATTTTTGATGGGATTAAATTTGTGATG
>NW_020924048.1:0-2584 GCF_003984885.1 Neopelma chrysocephalum | reverse complement strand
TTTGTGATAAGAGGTTAAATTTTTGATGGGATTAAATTTGTGATGGGGGGTTAAATCTGTGATAAGAGGTTAAATCTATGATAAGAGGTAAATTTGTGATAAGGAGGTTAAAGCTGTGATAGGAGGCTAAATTTGTGATAAGGTTAAATTTGTGATGGGAGTTTTAATTTGTGGTAAGAGGTTAAATTTGTGATGGGATTAAATTTGTGATAAGGAGGTTAAATTTGGGATAAGGTTAAAATTGTGATAAGAGGTTAAATTTGTGGTAAGAGGTTAAATTGGTGATGAGGTTAAATTTGTGATAGGAGGTTAAATTTATGATAAAAGGTTAAATTTATGATAGAGGTTAAATTTGTGATGGAGTTAAATTTATGATAAGGAGTTAAATTTGTGATGGGAAGTTAAATCTGTGATAAGAGGTTAGATTTGTGATAAGAGGTTAAATTTCTGATGGGATTAAATTTGTGATAAGGAGTTAAATTTGTGATGGGAGGTTTAATCTGTGATAAGAGGTGGAATTTGTGCTGTGGTGGTTCATCATGTTAAATCCAATTCCTCAAATCTCCTCAGAAACTTCCTGAGCTCCAGAGAAAATCCGGGAAATCATCATTTAATGCTTTCCCTGCTTTTTTATCCTTCCTTTGGCATCTCCCAGTGGAAGACACTGAGATGGAGCAGCACTCCAGTGTTGTCCTGATGGGCACTAAAGAGTGGGATGAGATTCCCAAAGAAGCCTCCAAACAGCCATTGGGAAGCAGATTCCAGTTGCTCCCAGTAGCTACTGGGCAGGACAAATCCTGGCTCTTCACATCCCAAAAATCCTCCAACACAGGTTAGATCATGCTCTGATAAACTTTTACACCTCCAGAAACCAAAATTCTCCTCAGCAGAAAGGAAGGGACGAAGGTCAAGGGAAAATAAGGCAAAAAAAGGCATTTTACGGGAAAAAAAAATCCAATAATGGGAACGTCCCGACTGCTCATTTCGGGCTTTGGTCCCACTGATCCTGTCTCTTCCTTCAAATTGCTCCATGGCCTTAAAGAATATCCTGGAAAGGATTGTTTCCTGGCATTCCTTGCCTGGTATTCACCCAAAATGAGCCATTTTCTTGATTGTCTGCTATTATTTTTTCCCTTTCTCTCAGCCCTGATCCACCTCTTCTCCTGCCAACTCCAGGGTTTTCCTGTAATCCCCAGCATCTGGAAGCAAAGTGGTTGTGCAAGGATTGCAGCTTTCCTTAGGGGAGATTTCAGCCCTTGGATTTGCTGAGGAAAGCTGGAAAATGTGACCTGAGCGTGCAGGAAAAATGGGGGAGAAAAGGAAAAAAAAACCAGAGAGAAAATCAGCAAAAATGTCCAAGTACGAAGAAATTCATAAACAATTTATATATGTATAATTTATAGGAAGGAATTTATAGGAACAATTTATAATTTATACATAATTTATAGGAAGTGACAATAAAGATGATGTTAATTAAAGGGTGGAGAGAAATTGTAAAAATTGAATATTTTGGACTCATTATACTGGTGTTTGACAGGATAGGGATTTATTCTGGGGCAAAACGTGGGGAATCCAGAGTGTTTTCCACCTTTCTGGGAGCAGAAGGAAAAGGCCCAACTTCCAATCTCCAAGGTTGGATGAGATATAAGGAAAAGCATAAAACAGGGTGAAAAATTGGGATTGGTGTGACAGAGGGGGGATTCTCCCCCTCAGGTGGACACATCTCCAGGAGTGGATTTATTTGGGAGAACCTTGGATGGAGCAGGGCAGGAGCTGGGATGGGATGGGATGGGATGGGGTGGGATGGGATGGGATGGGGTGGGATGGGATGGGATGGGATGGGATGGGATGGGATGGGATGGGATGGGATGGGATGGGATGGGATGGAATGGGATGGGATGGGATGAGATGGGACGGGAAGCGCTGCAGGAGCTCCAAAGGTCACAGCCAGGATTTTCCAGCCTCCCCTCATCCAGCTTCTCCATCATTCCCTAATTTTCCCCTCACCACGATGGGCAGCCAGGGTTGGGGAGGTGGGGTTGGAGAGATGGACTTGGAATGATGGAATTGTTTCAGTTGGAAAAGCCCTTTGAGCCCTCGAGTCCAATCATCCCCCAGCACTGCCCTGTCCCCAAGTGCCACACCCAGAGGGATTTTAAACCCCTCCAGGGATGGGGATCCAGGGCTGGACAGCCCTTTCCAGGAAGGAATTTTTCCTCAATATCCAACCCAAACCTGCCCTGGAGCAACTTGAAGCGACTTCCCTTCCAGATCCCAGGAAGGGCAAATCCCAAAGGTTTTACTGCTCATCATAAAAGTGACAACAATCCCGGAGAGTTTGGAAACCTGACAACGGAAAATAAGGAAAGCAGCAGCTTTGGGCAGGTTCAGGGAAGGGGCTCAAGTGAGTGTGTGGGATTAGAAAGGTCCAGAAGAGAATCAGGGAGCCGTGGAATCCTGGAATGCTTTGGGTTGGGAGGGATATTAAAGCTCATCCAGTTCCACCCCCTGCCATGGGCAGGGACACCTTCCACTAGCCCAGGTTGCTCCAACCTGGCCTTGGACACTTCCAGGGATCCAGGGG
>NW_020924047.1:1443-4358 GCF_003984885.1 Neopelma chrysocephalum | reverse complement strand
GGCGCCGGGGCCAAGAGCTCCGTCTGTACGGGTAGAGCCGAGTGAGGTGCACAAAGGGCAGGCGAGAGCCGGAGGGTCAGGCCCCTTCTTCGGGGCACAAAGGGCCGTCGGTCGCGGGCCATTGTGCCAGCCGTCTGGGGGCTATAATTGCATATGGTCGAGGATTCCTCCCAGACTGGAGGCGCGGGGGCCGGAAGCCCTGACTGCGCGCGTAGAGCCGAGCGAGGTGCACAAAGGGCAGGCGATAACCAAAGGGTCAGGCCCATCCTTCTGGGCAAAAAGGGCCGTTGTTTGCGGGTAGACTTCTTGGGCGCCCCGGGGTTTCCCGGGATCCAAAATCGGATATGGTCGAGCATTCCTCCCAGACCGGAGACGCCGGGGCCGGAAGCCCCGTCTGGGCCCTTAGAGCCGAGCGAGGCGCACAAAGGGCAGGCGAGAGCCGGAGGGTCGGTCCCCCCTTCTGGGCCAAAAGGGCCGTTGTTTGTGGGCAGGCGTCGTGGCGTCCCGGGTCCGGCCGAGGGCCAAAATCGGATACGGTCGAGGATTCCTCCCAGGCCAGAGGCGCCGGGGCCAGGATCCCCAGCTGCACGCGTAGAGCCGAGCAAGGCGCACAAAGGGCAGGCGAGAACCGGCGGGTCAGACCCCTCCTTCTGGGTAAAATGGGCCGTCGTTCACGGGCAGGCGCCTTGCGTGGCCCAGGGCTGACCGGGTTCCTAAATTGGATACGGTCGAGCATTCCTCCCCGACCGAAGGTGAGAGGGCAGGGAGCCCCATCTCCACGCGTAGTGCCGAGCGAGGTGCAAACAGGGAGGCGAGAGCAGGAGGGTCAGGCCCCTCCTTCGGGGCAAAAAGGGCTGTTGTTCGCGGGCAGGCGTCCTGGCGTCCCGGGGCCGACCAAGGGCCAAAATCTGATTGAGTCAAGCATTCATCCCACCCCGGAGTCTAGGGGGGCGGGAGCCCCGTCTGCGCACGTACAACCGAGCGAGGTGCACAAAGGGCAGGAGAGAGCTGGTGGGTCAGGTCCCTCCTTCTGGGCAAAAATGGCTGTCGTTCGCGGGCAGGCGTCCTGGCGTCCCGGTGCCGGCCAAGGACCAAAATCGGATACGGTCGAGGATTCATCCCAGACCGGAGGCGCCGGGGCCAGGAGCCCCGGCTTCGCGCGTAGGGCTGAGCGAGGCGCACAAAGGAGAGGCTTGAACTGGAGGGTCAGGCCCCTCCTTCTGGGTTAAAAGGGCCATAGTTCACGGACCGGCGCACTGGCCGGGCGGGGGCTAAAATTGCCTACGGTCGAAGATTCCTCCCAGACAGGAGGCGCCGGGGCCGGGAGCCCCATCTGCGCTCATAGAGCCAAGCAAGACGCACAAGGGGCAGGCAGGAGCCGGAGGGTCAGGCCCCTCCTTCAGGGCAAAAAGGGCCGTCGTTCGCGGGCCGGCGTGCCGGCCGTGGCTTAAAATCTGTTACGGTCAAACAGTCCTCCCAGACAGGAGGCGTTGGGGCCGGAAGCCCCGTCTGCACGCGTAGAGCCGAGAGAGGTGCACAAAGGGCAGGCGAGAGCCGGAGGGTCAGGCCCTCCCTTTTTGGCAAAAAGGGCCGTCGTTCGTGGGCAGGCGTCCTGGCGTCCCTGGGCTGGCCTAGGGCCTAAATCGGATACGGTCGAGGATTCCTCCCAGACCGGAGGTGCCTTGGCCGGGAGCCCTGGCGGCGCACGTAGAGCAGAGCGAGGTGCACAAAGGGCAGGCAAGGTCCAGAGAGTCAGGCCCCTCCTTCTTGGCAAAAAGGGCCGTTTTTCGTGGGCCGGTGCGCCACTCGTCCGGGGGCTATAATTGCATACGGTCAAGGATTCCTCCAGGACCGGAGGCGGCAGGGTCGGAAGCCCCGTCTGCGCGCGAAGAGCCGAGCGAGGTGCACACAGGGCAGGCGAGATACGGAGGTTTAGGTCCCCCCTTCTGGGCAAAAATGGCGGTCGTTCACGGGCAGGCGTCTTGGTGTCCCGGGTCTGGCCGAGGGACAATGTCGGATACGGTTGAGAATTCCTCCAAGACTGGAGGCGCCGGGACCGGGAGACCTGTCTGGGCGCATATAGTTCAGTGAGGTGCACAAAGGGCAGGCGAGAGCCGGAGGGTCAGGCCCCTCCTTCTGGGTGAAAAGGGCCGTAGATCGCGGGCAGACGCCTTAGGCGGCCTGGGGCTGGCCAGGGTCCAAAATCGGATACAGTCGAGCATTCCTGCGAGGGGGCCGGGATCCCCAGCTGTGCGTGTAGAGTTAGGGGTTAGGGTTAGTGTTAGGGTTAGGTTTAGGGTTAGGTTTTATTGAGCTTGTTAACTTCACACACAACACAAACATATTCTCAAAACAACACCCAGGAATCCAAGCACCTGCACATAATCAAACCATCTTAACCTTGTACTCCCTGCAACCCAAGGCCGTGTCCATGGAAACCATCTAACCAACTCCACTGCGCCCATGGAACATGACCTAACTTTTGCACTACCTCAAACTTTAATTGTGGGGCTACAACTTCACCCCACAGGCCCACAAAGGGCAGGCGAGAGCCGGAGGGTCAGGCCCCTCCTTCTGAGCAAAAAGGGTTGTCGTTCGCGGGCAGGCGTGCCGGCCGTCCTGGAGCCGGCCGAGGTCAAAAATCGGATACGGTCGAGGATTCCTCCCAGACAGGAGGCACCGGGGCCGGGAGTACCATCTGCGCGCGTAGAGCCGAGTGAGGCGCACAAAGGGCAGGTGAGAGCCGGAGGGTCAGGCTCCTCCTTCTGGGAAAAAATGCCGTCGTTTGCGGGCAGACGTCTTGGGCGGGCCTGGGCTGGCCGAGGTTCAAAATTGGATACGGTCGAGGATTCCTACCAGACCAGAGGTGAGGGGGCTGGGAGCCCCATCTGCGCGCGTAGAGCCGAGCGAGGTGC
>NW_020924047.1:0-1433 GCF_003984885.1 Neopelma chrysocephalum | reverse complement strand
GGCGCCGGGGCCAAGAGCTCCGTCTGTACGGGTAGAGCCGAGTGAGGTGCACAAAGGGCAGGCGAGAGCCGGAGGGTCAGGCCCCTTCTTCGGGGCACAAAGGGCCGTCGGTCGCGGGCCATTGTGCCAGCCGTCTGGGGGCTATAATTGCATATGGTCGAGGATTCCTCCCAGACTGGAGGCGCGGGGGCCGGAAGCCCTGACTGCGCGCGTAGAGCCGAGCGAGGTGCACAAAGGGCAGGCGATAACCAAAGGGTCAGGCCCATCCTTCTGGGCAAAAAGGGCCGTTGTTTGCGGGTAGACTTCTTGGGCGCCCCGGGGTTTCCCGGGATCCAAAATCGGATATGGTCGAGCATTCCTCCCAGACCGGAGACGCCGGGGCCGGAAGCCCCGTCTGGGCCCTTAGAGCCGAGCGAGGCGCACAAAGGGCAGGCGAGAGCCGGAGGGTCGGTCCCCCCTTCTGGGCCAAAAGGGCCGTTGTTTGTGGGCAGGCGTCGTGGCGTCCCGGGTCCGGCCGAGGGCCAAAATCGGATACGGTCGAGGATTCCTCCCAGGCCAGAGGCGCCGGGGCCAGGATCCCCAGCTGCACGCGTAGAGCCGAGCAAGGCGCACAAAGGGCAGGCGAGAACCGGCGGGTCAGACCCCTCCTTCTGGGTAAAATGGGCCGTCGTTCACGGGCAGGCGCCTTGCGTGGCCCAGGGCTGACCGGGTTCCTAAATTGGATACGGTCGAGCATTCCTCCCCGACCGAAGGTGAGAGGGCAGGGAGCCCCATCTCCACGCGTAGTGCCGAGCGAGGTGCAAACAGGGAGGCGAGAGCAGGAGGGTCAGGCCCCTCCTTCGGGGCAAAAAGGGCTGTTGTTCGCGGGCAGGCGTCCTGGCGTCCCGGGGCCGACCAAGGGCCAAAATCTGATTGAGTCAAGCATTCATCCCACCCCGGAGTCTAGGGGGGCGGGAGCCCCGTCTGCGCACGTACAACCGAGCGAGGTGCACAAAGGGCAGGAGAGAGCTGGTGGGTCAGGTCCCTCCTTCTGGGCAAAAATGGCTGTCGTTCGCGGGCAGGCGTCCTGGCGTCCCGGTGCCGGCCAAGGACCAAAATCGGATACGGTCGAGGATTCATCCCAGACCGGAGGCGCCGGGGCCAGGAGCCCCGGCTTCGCGCGTAGGGCTGAGCGAGGCGCACAAAGGAGAGGCTTGAACTGGAGGGTCAGGCCCCTCCTTCTGGGTTAAAAGGGCCATAGTTCACGGACCGGCGCACTGGCCGGGCGGGGGCTAAAATTGCCTACGGTCGAAGATTCCTCCCAGACAGGAGGCGCCGGGGCCGGGAGCCCCATCTGCGCTCATAGAGCCAAGCAAGACGCACAAGGGGCAGGCAGGAGCCGGAGGGTCAGGCCCCTCCTTCAGGGCAAAAAGGGCCGTCGTTCGCGGGCCGGC
>NW_020924046.1:0-3556 GCF_003984885.1 Neopelma chrysocephalum | reverse complement strand
GGAGGGATTCGCCCGGTCAGCGTCAGGAACCACCCTACCCGAGGCCTTGGTGAGTGCTTTTTGTGTGACTGGCCAGTGAAGCTGTGTGTGAGAATGACCTGGCTGTTGCTCAGTGTACTCCTCATTCAATGTCTTTTGCTCTGTGTTCCCAGGCTTCCTCTTTTCCTTCGGTTGCCGTGTGTGTGCCGGACACCTGTGGCAGGACTAACCCTATGGCTTTTCTGTCCAGCGTGCTGTATGCCTGCAGGTAAGGAAAGCTGGACGTGCAGTCCCTCTGCTTTGATTGCTGTGTCTCTTTGGTAGTTCTTTTGGAGGGGAATCACAGAGTGATTTGGTTTGAAGGGGACCTTTAAAGGCCACCCTGTCTTCCGTGGGCAGGGACACCTTCCACTGTCCCCGGTTGCTCCAAGTCCCACCCAGCCTGGCCTGGAACACTTGCAGGGATGGGGCAGCCCCAGCTTCCCTGTGCAGTGTGCTCTAATATCTCTCCACTGCCATCAGGAAAAATTTTGTCAGCATGTTTTGTTCGCCGATGGTGAGCAGGACCTGGGTGAAAATGACATTCTGGTAGGTGCGGAGGGAAAGAATTGTCCTTTGAAGTCAAACGTATTCACTTTTGCCCAAGTCTTGTCTGCCTTATGTTTGAATTGCTTTCTATTCTAGGAAGTTTTAAATTAAACTTTTATTTTTGTGTCTCCCCCCCCCGCCCAGTGTCCTGTCCAAGACAAAGCTGCCTTTCCTTGCGGGAATGGACCGGCCGGGCTTCAGCAATGTGGCCCCTCGAAAGACTAAGTGACCTCTTCCAACAGGGGAAGACTTTCTGGCAAGGGGTGCCAGAAAGAACTGGAGTTTCTGGAGAATAAAAGCTGGAAGTATGCCCCTGAAAATCCCCCCGGCTGCTCAGTGCTCTGACTTGCACGGGCCGGTGGCCTTGGCCAGGAGCGCTCCTGCCGGAAGGGCCTTTGCCCAGGCTGGAATTTTAATTTCCACGGGATGGTGGCCAAGCCCCTCTGGGTGAGCCCCGGTGCCTGGCGTGAGCCGAGCGGGCTTCCAGGGCACTGACTGCAGGCGTTGTGTTGAAGGGAAGAGCAGGGGAGCCTTTCTCTGGCCCAGAGGAGCTGCAGTGTTTCCCTCTCAGGGAGAATAAGAACTAAAAAAATAAAAACCAAACGAGAAAGAAAAGAAAAGAAAAGAAAATGAAAAATAAAGAGAATAAAAAAATGAATGAAATAAAGAAGGAAATGTAAAATACGGAAGAAAAGTAAAGAAAAAAAATAAAAGTGAGAAAACTAGAAAGGAAATAAAATGAAAATAAAGAGAATAAAAAAATGAATGAAATAAAGAAGGAAATGTAAAATACGGAAGAAAAGTAAAGAAAAAAAATAAAAGTGAGAAAACTAGAAAGGAAATAAAATGAAAATAAAGAGAATAAAAAAATGAATGAAATAAAGAAGGAAATGTAAAATACGGAAAAGGAAAATTAAAGAAAAAATAAAAGTGAGAAAACTAAAAAGGAAATAAAATGAAAAGTGAAATAAAAGAGAAAAGAAATAAAAAGACAACCTTTTTTGGGCACCCCCTTTACTCTCCCCCCCGCCCTCCGACCCGTAAATTGGGGGGGGTCACCCCTAAAATGTGAGAAGGGGACCCCAAAAGGTGGGTGGGGGAACCCCGGGGAGGCGGAAAAGCGGCGGCGGGGGAGCCGCGTCCCGTCGGGGCGGGGCCCCAGAAAAGCGGGCGAGGCGCGCGCAGGAAGAAAGAGAAGGCGGGTGGGGAGGCGGTGACTTCGGCGCATGCGCAGTCGTTAGCGAGACGCCGGCGATCACGTGGTCATTAAGGGCGGCCAGGCGCGGGCCCGGCGACGCATGCGCAGTGGCTCTCGTGCCGCTGCAGCGCTCCCTGCTCAACTTAAGGGCCGGTTCCCGCGGCACGACGGGACTCGTGGTCTCCCGTCTCTCCCGGGGTGTGTGCGGGGGGAATAACATGAAGATTTTGCAGGCGAAAGCGCAGAAATTAGTGAGGGACGTTCTCCGGAGGGCGCCAGAGAACCAGACTGTTTCCGACACGCACCACCCAAGATGGCGCCTTCCCGGACCGGAAGTCTTTCCTGAGAGACCGCCCAGAAAGAAAGATGGCGGCTCCCGGACCGGAAGTCCTCCGAAGCCGTACACAAAGATGGCGGCCACGGACCGGAAGTTGGCTGAGGCCACACTAAAGATGGCGGCGCCAGGACCGGAACTTAGCCGAGACCACACCAAAGATGGCGGCGAGAGGCCCCCTTTCCTCTGAGAGGCGTCTATCCTGTTGCCTGACCTCCGCCCCGACACGGATCCCCGGCCCGCGCCCGCAGCGCCGTCTCGCCGCGCTGTTTCCCGCTGTGGGGACAGGGCGGCGCGCTCGGAGGCGCCGGGCGCGGGCGGCAGGTTCGTGGGCGGCGGCAGGCACCGGCGAGTGCAGCCCCATCTCGGCGCCGCGGCGCGCGGCGGAGAGCGAGGACCCCAGGCAGAGGGCGGGCCCCGCGCGCCGCCCGCCCGCCCCTTTCCGCTCCGCTCCGCTCCCGCTCCGCTCCCGCTCCCGCTCCTGCTCCCGCCCCGCTCGGTCCAGCCGTGTCCCGGAGATGCTGTCGGGGCTGCGCCGCCGCCTTCCACCCCCGGAAGCCACCCACGGCGGCAGATCCGACGTCGGGCTCTCCAGGAGATCGTCCCCGGGGGAAGCGGGGCCCGGCGGGGTCGCGGCCGCTCTCCTGCCTCTCCCGCGGCCGTCGGGGGCTGCAGGCAGGGGAAGCGACAGGCAAGTTTCTCGCCTCTGCGGAGAAACTTGCCCCTGCGTGCCGCCGCCAGGAGAAGGCGCCGCGGGTCTTGCAAGGGGGGGGGGCGCGCGGCTGCAGTGCCGCTCCCGGCCGTGTCCGCCAGGCGGCGACTGCGAGGCCTCAGGGCCCGGCGCTCGGGGGCGGGCTCGGAAGCGGCGCCCGTGGCGAGCGAGGCGTTGGCCGGGCCGGGCCTGAAGCCCTTGGGACCGCCGGGCAGGGCAGTGGCGGCAACCGACCGGGGACGGGGGGGGTGGTGGTGGTGCGGGGTTAAGAGCAGGTTTTAGGGAAGAAACGCCTGTAGTGAGTAATCAGAAGAGAAGGGTGAAAGCCAAGAGCCTTTCACTTCCCCAGTGCACTTAATTTTCTTGCTCTCCTCTCTTTCCGGACAGGGAAAATCATTGACTTGGGTCCAGCAATGCCATATGTGTCGGGGTATGAGCAGCCAAAGGCAACAGGCTCCAGCCCCGCCGACCGGCGCTGGGGGCACCTGGTGCTGCCCGTGGGGTGGGGTAAGTCAGAGAGACACGTTTTTTTCCTCCTGGCTGTTGGCATTTGCTCCCTGGGCACTGGCTCTGTTTCCCACTGCAGGCTGGTCCTTGCCGTGCTGGGAAGGGTGGAGAGGAAGGGGCGAAGGGCCAGGTGAGCGTGGGGTCCCCGAGCTGTGGAGTTGGGCTGTGCTGAGAGGGGCAGGTGGGTCCCCGTTGGTGAGCCTGAGCCTTGGTTTGGGGGTTCAGGAGCCCGGGGGGC
>NW_020924045.1:0-6113 GCF_003984885.1 Neopelma chrysocephalum | reverse complement strand
CTTCTCTCTCTTCTCGGAGCTTTTCTTCTGTAGTCTGTTGGGTTTGGTGGGAAGCCAACTACAACCAGCTCCAGCTGTCTGTGTGGCATTTGAGTTGCTTTGTGATCAGCCACTGAATATTGTCACTGACTCCTGCTGTGCTGCAGGGTTGGTTTCACATCTCGAAGCCTCTTTCCTTCGAGATGTCACTAATCCTCATTTGTTTGCAGAAATACATGCTACATAGTTTCTTGTTAATACAGGAAATTTGACTTTTACATAATTCGCATCTGTTCACACACAGAACTGCCAGGACCCACAGTCAAAGATTGCTGCAGTCCCCAAAACCCTCGAGCAGGCCAAACTCTCCCACCAGTTCTTTCATCAAAAGGCACGTTCGTTAAAGAGATAGTTCCAAATTACAATGAACCAGGCCAGAGATATCATCACGTCATGTCCTGACCGTGAGCAAATTCCCTCAGTGCCATCTAAGGAAGGGGTTGATCCCCGAGGCACAACAGCCAGTGAGATTTGGCAAACAGATGTCACATATAGAGATGAATTCGGTCGGCTAAAACGTGTCCATGTCACAGTTGACACACATTCCAAATACATTAATGCAACAGCACACCCTGGGGAAAAGGCAAGGGATGTTATCAGACACTGGCTTAGCTACTTTGCAACTTTGGCAATTCCAAAAACCGTAAAAACAGACAACGGTCCTGCCTATTGTTCCTCAAAAGTTAAAACATCTCTCGCAGATTGGGGGGTGTTCCATTCCACAGGCACACCACAGTCACCCACGGGACAAGCAGGTGTAGAAAGGGCACCTTGCACATCATACTCACCCCCCCATCCGGAGGGATGCTGGAACGTGGTGGCAGCGAAGTGAAGGTTTCACCCCCGTTCCGCGGCAGGAGCAACATGGCGGCGCCCTTTTGGCCGCGTGTTTGCCGCGTGTCAGTTGCGCAACCGGCGGGGGCGGAAGTGGAGGCTCCATTTCCGCCCCACGGCAGAGCCAAGATGGCTGCGCCCATCCCGCCGGCGGGGGAAGACAAATTTCCATTTCCGCCTGTAGTGGGTTGGCTTTTGGGTTTTTTATGCCTTCCTCAGCAACGGGGTCAGCAACCTAAGGAAGTATTCCATAGCATCCTTTTCCATTGAAACCAAAAAACTCAGTTTGAAAGACTGCTCAGAGACTCTTTTTATCTTTAAGCAGCAAGGTATTTCTTTATTCAACATTGGGAGCAAGCCAGCTCGCGCTGGACAAACTTGCTCGACTTGCAAGTGCAAAACTAAGCCATTTTATACACTTCAGATACGTGGTTACATCATTTATTATACATATTAATAAGTAGGCTGGTCTCTGGGCAGAGTCTTTCCAGACATGCACAGTCTTCTACTGTGGGGGTCTTCTCCTCCAGCCTTCATCCCTCTGCTGGTCGCCATGGACATCTTCCTCAATTAGAACTCTTCAATGAGGTGACCTGAATTCTTCAAGCTTGTAAAATCCTGGCTCTGGGCCTTCTAGATCTTATTCAAACGTCCAGTTTACCTAATTTATTACTGTGTGTGTACTACTCCTTTCTATAATAAGGCCTTTGGCCCAGTGAGCAGAACAGAACATGATATTAACCAGTGCTCCTAAAATGTTCTTCCAGCAACACAGGTATTGGGGTTTCTTAGCAGGCCAAGATAGCTCAGTTAACTCTTTTAGGCCTGGCTCCTGTTTCACCATAACACGACATATAAAAAGGCACAGATAAGAGGCCTTCGCTCTCTTCTCTCTTCCGGTGGCTGAAGGCGACAGGTCTCTCTCTGCAGACGGTCTTTGCTTTTCTAGGCCAGGATCTGCTGCTCCGACCTGCCCTTATCTCCGTTCCATTTGGGAGGTGTGGGGAGTGAGTTCTGCTGTCTTGTTCAGGGAGTTTGGGTTTTTTTTGTATTTATTTGCTAGCTTTATAGTAACAGTGGATATTTGGGGGGCTGTCACTGAAGCTCTTCCCACATTCCCCACACCACCTCGGCAGTCGGGGTGGCAATGCCAAAACCAGCAGGAAATAACTGTTCAGAGACAAAATTTGGTCTTTAAGCAGCGAAGGTATTTATTTTGTGCAACGTTGGAGAGCTCCCAGTTTGCACTGGACAAAATAGCTCTAAAGTTTTCAGTGAAAAGGCAGGTGATTTATACAGTCTTGGTGAAGGATTACAGTATTTCACGTGAATATTCATTAAAATTACAACATCTAGTTATAATATTCATATTAGGCGGGGTTCAGGCAGAGTTTGAGGCGGAGTCATCCTTTTGGGGAGATTCCTGGGGGTCGTTCTTGCTTCTTCAGCCTCATGAAGGTCGTTTCTCTGTTCCTCATTGTCAATGAACTCTTCAACTCCCCCTGACTACGTGCTGAGGTTTTGCTAAAAACCCCTTAACTCAGCTCTTCATCCCCCTCAAATGTCCATCCTACCTAATTGATCATCTGTCCTGGGATAAAGAGTGTTTTCCCCTGGAGTTAGAAAGTGGTTGACCCCGGGGAGTGGTGTTCCCGGCGTGCCAGAGCCAATCAGAAGCTACATTTCGCTACTGTAAAATTCAACATATGGCACAGGCCGGAAGAGAAGGAAGTTGAGGTAGTTGAAAAAGTTGTAGCCATGTTGTGAAGCCATGAGGAGGGAGGGCCAGCAGGCCCTGGCTGGGGGGCCTGGAGCAGCGCAGTAGCTGAGTGGAGCCCCCCCCTTGGGGTTGGTGATCGAGGAGGACTCTGAAAGAATCGGAGAGACCCCTGGATGGCACCTTCTTCCCCTCCTCTGTGGGGGGGAAAGAAGACGGCTGCTTGCAGAGCTGAACAGAGACAGTGGTGGCTGAAAGCCAGCAGCGAGGTGGCGTGGAGCCAGGCTCAAAGACGCAGAGAGATGTTCCTGCAAGGAGAGAGAGAGCTGGCAACAGGACAGAGAAACTCAATGAAGACTGTTTTGGGGGTAAGACTGAATTAAATCTCCCCAAAACCCCTTTTAGAGGCCCTCTTTGGAAAGAGGGGTGGACTTCATTTGAAGGGAGTTCTGAAATGCAGCAGCACTGCAGAAAAAGAGTGAAAGTCTCCAAGGAAATCCCCTGAAGGTTCGGGCTTGAGGGATTGGGATTTTCACAAAGAACAGAAAGATTCTGACTGCAATACTCAAATCTGCTGCCTTAAAAATGAAAGATACTAACTAATACCACAAAAACTAATTTGAAGGAACTGTGACCTGAAAAGTGACAAAAGGACTTTTCTCTTTTCTTCCTGGACTCTTGTTGAAGAAAAGGAGAAACTTAATCTAATGTAAATATATTATTTCATTGTGACAAAAAATAGTTGTTACCTATACATATGTATGTAAATAAACCTTGGAAGTATTTTCCCTTTCCCCCAGTGCTGAGTAGCTGTGTTTTGTCTGAAAAACCCTCTCGCACTGAAGCAAATTGTGGGAGGGAGACTCGAACTCGGAAATTGGATTTTTGAGGCGTCTCAAACCACGACACCATCATTATTTCTTTCCGTGCAGCTCAGTTTTTAAATGCCTCCACGCCTCCAGAACTCACTTTTTCGATGAGTCCATTTCCAATTCCTCGCCAAGGTTGTATCTGATGGGTTCCGGTTGATGGAAGTCCCGGTTCATTTGTGGCGACCCAATTTAAAAGCGCCAATGGTTTATTTTCTGCTACGTCTTTGTCCAGTGTTTTTAAGAATTGGCAAACAGCTTCAGCTTCTTTAATTTCTGGGGAACACCTCCCCTCGTGGGAATACATCCCTCCCATCCTAATAGGTCACCTCTTGTTTGCTGAAGCCGGATTTTTCTCTTTTGTCCTTTTTTGTCCTTTTTCCCTTTTCGTCCTGTCTTTGCAGAGGTGACTGATGCGCACGATTTGTTGAAGAGCTCTTCCTTTTCCCTTGGAATCCCATCAGGACGGATGCTATGGCAAGACGCCCCAAGGCCGTTGGCCTCTGGTTACCGACGCCTGTTGAATGTCCCAATTCGGGCGGCCATTTAGAGCATTTGTCTTGCACGAACCCAGTCGAAACGGGGGTGCAGGAACCCAATTAGCTTAATTAAGATCAACACGAGCTTATACAGACACTTCAAACCGTGACATGGGACCTCCTCAAGCACTCCCATCCGAGCACTTCGCTGCGCACGGGCGACAGAGACCGAAGGGTTACGAGTCCCAGAACACCCTTCGGAATTCTGCCTGGAATATGAACTGCTACAGGATTGAGCCACTTTGAGGTGACAGATTGATCCCGCTCGACTTTTGGGGTGCAGAGCTGGGAGAGACTGGAATGTTAATGGTCCATGGCTCCAACACTCTCCAGTTGCAGAAGCAGCGGGAGCTTTGCTGCCCATGGGCAAAGGAACCGCCCGGAGAAGGAGAAACACCCAGCCCTGGAGGGGACAGGCTGGGATGAAGCCAGAGAGGGGAAGTGCTATTTTTATGGTTTTATATCACTATAGACAGGAGCCAAAACTGCCCCAAAACTACTTTACAGGGAAACAAAACTGATCTAAACTAAACCCTACATATATAGAGAGATAGATAGATAAACAGATAAACTAACTCTAATCTTCCCCAAGGAATCAGTTAACAAGACCCTGGGTCACTCTCGCTGTCAGGGGGGTTGGGACAGGGGCTGGACACGGGACTCACCAGGTCTGTGCCCAGCATGGATCACCTGGAACGTGGGTCACCAGGTCTGTGCCCAACATGGGTCCCTGTGGATCACCCAATGGGGGTCCTTCAATCGCTGATGGAGTTGCAGCAGCAGTCGAAGCTCTTCCCACAGTCGGGGCACTTGTAGCACTTCCCTTACCGGTGGGTCCGTTGGTGTGAGGTCAAGGCAGAGCTCCTGGGGAAGCTCTTCCCACACTCCCCACACTTGTAGGGCCTCTCCCCAGTGTGGATGCGCCGGTGGGTGACGAGGGAGGAGTTCTGGCTGAAGCCCTTCCCACAGTCGGTGCAGCGGAAGGGCCTCTCATCCGTGTGCGTCCTCTGGTGCACGAGGAGATGTGAGCTGGTCTGAAACCTCTTCCCACACTCCCCACACTTGTAGGGCCTCTCCCCGCTGTGGATGCGCCGGTGGGCGACGAGGTGGGAGTTGCGCCTGAAGCCCTTCCCACAGTTGGTGCAGCGGAAGGGCCTCTCATCCGTGTGTGTCCGCTGGTGCAGGAGGAGATGTGGGCTGACCCTAAACCTCTTCCCACATTCCAAGCACTTGTAGGGCCGTTCCCTGGTGTGGATGCTCTGGTGTCGGATCAGGGTAGACTTGTCCGTGAAGCTCTTCCCACATTCCACACACGTGTAGGGCCGTTCTCCAGTGTGGATGCGCTGGTGTCTGCGGAGGCTGAAGCTGTTCCTGAAGCTCTTCCCACATTCCCCACATGGGTAGGGCTGTTCCCCAGTGTGGATACGCTGGTGTCGGATCAGGATAGAGTTGTATCTGAAACTCTTCCCACATTCCCCACACGGGTAGGGACGTTCCCCAGTGTGGATGCGCTGGTGTTGGATCAGGCTGGAGTTGTACCTGAAACTCTTCCCACATTCCCCACATGGGTAGCGCCGTTCCCCAGTGTGGATGTGTTGGTGTTGGATCAGGTTGGAGTTGCTCCTGAAGCTCTTCCCACATTCCCCACACGTGTAGGGACGTTCCCCAGTGTGGATGTGCTGATGTTGGATCAGTTTGGTGCTCGTCCTGAAGATCTTCCCACATTCCAAGCACCTGAAAGGCTTCTCCCTGCTGGGAGGCTGCTCAGGGACCACCAGGTCACAGCTCTGCCTCAAGCTCCGGCTGCCTTCCCGGCCCAGGCTGGGTCTTTCCTCCTCAGAGCACCCTGGGCTGGCTTTGGAGCCCCTCCTGCGGGGGGATCTCTGGGCCTTTTCCTCCCCGCTGCCTTCCTGCACCGTGGAGCCCTTCAAAACGGCCTCTCCCACCAGGGTCTCACGGGGGGATTTGTCCTCCGGGCTCTCCGTCCTCAGCTCGGGGCCTGGGGCAGGAAGCAAGAAGGACAGGGAGGGGATTTGCCTCCGGCCCACAGGGAAGGCCAAGGACATCCCCCCAACTCCGGCCCCGGCAGGACGGCGGCGGCAGCGGGGTTGTCCT
>NW_020924044.1:6908-7672 GCF_003984885.1 Neopelma chrysocephalum | reverse complement strand
GGGTGTCCCCAGAGGGTTGGGTGTCCCCAGAGGGTTGGGTGTCCCCAAAGGGTTGGGTGTCCCCAGGGAATCAGGTGATCCTCCTCCTCCAGCACCCCAAAACTCCCCTGCCTGCTGTGCCAGGATCCAGCTGATCCATTCCTGCCAGTTCAGCCTCTCCCAGCTCCTGCCTCCTCCTCCAGCACCCCAAAACTCCCGTTTGCTGTGGATCCAACTGCTCCATCCCTCTGGCTCAGCCTCTCCCAGCTCCTCTTCCTCCTCCAGCACCCCAAAACTCCCCTGTTTGCTGTGCCAGGGTCCAACTCATCCATCCCCGTGGCTCAGCCTCTCCCAGCTCCCTCCTCCTCCTCCAACACCCCAAAACTCCCCTGTTTGCTGTGGATCCAACTGCTCCATCCCTCTGGCTCAGCCTCTCCCAGCTCCTGCCTCCTCCTCCTCCTCCTCCAGCACCCAAAAACTCTCTGTTTGCCGTGCCAGTATCCAACTGCTCCATTCCTGAGGCTCAGCCTCTCCCAGCTCCTACCTCCTCCTCCAACACCCTAAATCTCCCCTCTGCTGTGGATCCAGCTGCTCCATTCCTGAGGCTCAACCTCTCCCAGTTCCTTCCCTCTTCTCCTCCAGCACCTCAAAACTCCCCTGTTTGCTGTGGATCCAACTGCTCCATTCCTGAGGCTCAGCCTCTCCCAGCTCCTGCCTCCTCCTCCAGCACCCCAAAACTCCCCTGTTTACTGTGCATCCAACTGCTCCATTCCTGAGGCTCTCCC
>NW_020924044.1:0-6808 GCF_003984885.1 Neopelma chrysocephalum | reverse complement strand
ACCCCAAAATCCCCTGTTTACTGTGCATCCAACTGCTCCATTCCTGAGGCTCTCCCCCTTCCTTCCTCCTCCTCCTCCTCCAACACCCCAAAATCCCCTGTTTACTGTGCATCCAACTGCTCCATTCCTGAGGCTCTCCCCCTTCCTTCCTCCTCCTCCTCCTCCAACACCCCAAAATCCCCTGTTTACTGTGCATCCAACTGCTCCATTCCTGAGGCTCTCCCAGTTCCTTCCTCCTCCTCCTCCTCCAACACCCCAAAATCCCCTGCCTGCTGTGCCAGGATCCGGCTGCTCCATCCCCGAGGCTCAGCCTCTCCCAGTTCCTTCCCCTCCTCCTTCTCCTCCTCCTCCTCCTCCTTCTCCTCCTCCTCCTCCCGCCGCCTTAGGCAGAGGCAGTCCGGGACGTGCCGTGGCAGGGCCGGCAGCGCCATGGCCGAGCGGCTGTCGGAGGAGAAGATCGCCGAGTTCAAGGAGGCCTTTTCCCTCTTCGACCGGGACGGCGACGGCTCCATCACCACGCGGGAGCTCGGCACCGTCATGCGCTCGCTGGGCCAGAACCCCACCGAGGCCGAGCTGCGGGACATGGTGGGCGAGGTGGACGCCGACGGCAGCGGCACCGTGGACTTCCCGGAGTTCCTGTCGCTGATGGCCCGGAGGATGCGGGACACGGACGGCGAGGAGGAGATCCGCGAGGCCTTCCGCGTCTTCGACAAGGACGGCAACGGCTACATCAGCGCGGCCGAGCTGCGGCACGTCATGACCAACCTCGGCGAGAAGCTGACGGACGAGGAGGTGGACGAGATGATCCGCGAGGCCGACTGCAACAACGACGGGCAGGTCAACTACGAGGAGTTCGTCAGGATGATGACGGAGAAGTGATTCCTCCGGCTCCGGCTCCGGCCCCGCAGGTGGGTTTGGCTCGTGGGATGTTCCCCGACATCCCTGAGTCCAGCAATGGAATGTTCCCCCTCCCCGTGTCCCGGTGCTTCTTTCGGCTTCTCCTTGGGATCCCGGATGGAAACAACCCCCCCCAAATTATCCCAGGGTGGGATTGACCCCCTGGGTCGTCTCCATCCTCTTCCTCCTCCATCCTTTTTCCCTGGAAAGACGCCCCTGGTGGGTGCTGGAGACCCTCCAGCTGCAGCCCCTCAGATCGTGTCCGTCCCCATCCCAAATCCCAGAACGGCTACCCCGGGAATTGCGCCTCCCCCGTCCCATGGTTGGGAAAGTGAGTGTTGGTGGCTCCCATCCCGCTCGTGCCAGGGGGTGGGAAAATCTGTGTCTATGGCCCCATCCTGCTCGTGCCAGGGGGTGGGAAAATCCACAACCGTGGCCCCATCCTGCTCATGCCAGAGGTTGGGAAAATCTGTGTCTGTGGCCCCATCCTGCTCATGCCAGAGGTTGGGAAAATCCACGTTTGTGGTCCCATCTTGCTCATGCCAGGGGGTGGGAAAATCTGTGTCCGTGGCCCCATCCTGCTCGTGCCAGGGGATGGGAAAATCTGTGTCTATGGTCCCATCCCACTCATTCCTGAGGTTGGGAAAATCTGTGTCTGTGGCCCCATCTTGCTCATGCTAGAGGTTGGGAAAATCCATGTTTGTGGCCCCATCCCGTTCATCCAGAGCTTGGGAAAGTCCATGTCCGTGGCCCCATCCCACTCATTCCAGGCGTTGGAAAAATCTGTGTCCGTGGCCCCATCCCGCTTGTGCCAGAGCTTGGGAAAATCCACATTCATGGTCCCATCCCACTCATTCCAGGGGCTGGAAAAATATGTGTCTGGCCCTATCCGACTTGTGCCAGAGGTTGGAAAAATCCACGTTTGTGGCCCCATCCCACTCATTCCAGGGGTTGGGAAAATCTGTGTCCGTGGCCCCATCCAACTCATGCCAGAGGCTGGGAAAAATCCACATTTGTGGCCCTTTCCTGCTCATGCCAGAGGTTGGGAAAATCCATATTCATGGTGGTTTTATTTATTTATTTTTAAAAAATTTTTAATTATTATTTTTTTATTATTTTTCCTTCTTTTTCTTCCATAGGAAGCAGAGGTCGTGGTGGTTTCCCCGAGCCCCTCCAACCCCTCCCGCCTTCTCCACGCCATTCCAGACTGGAGAAATCTTCTCTATGCCATTCCAGGCTGGAAAAATCTCCCCCCACGCCATTCCGGGCTGGAAAAATCTCCCCCCCACGCCATTCCAGGCTGGAAAAATCCTCTTTGGTCCCGGTTGGAATGTTGGCAGGCAGCGTATCCGTCGGATACGGGCATCCCACCTGGCGGGAGGGGGATTGGGATGTAGCTGGACACGGGATCCCCCAGGAGACATCTTGTGTCCGTAGAGATTCCAGAGGCCACTGGATGTTCCCCGACATCCCTGAGTCCAATAAAGGAATGTCCTCCCCATGTCCCGGTGCTGCCGGTGCTTCCTCGGCTTCTCCTTGGGATCCCGGATGGAAACAACCCCCCACAAATTATCCCGGGGCTGGATCAACCCCCAGGGTCGTCTCCATCCTCTTCTTCCTCCGTCCTTTTTCCCTGGAAAGACACTCCTGGTGGGTGCTGGAGACCCTCCAGCTGCAGCCCCAGGGATCGTGTCCATCCCCATCCCAAATCCCAGAATTTTTGGGCTCTGCTGCCTCCGCCCCCCGGATCTCAGGGAGCCTTTTCCCTCCACCAAGGTGAGCTGGCCCCTGGATTTATCCCTGATGACAGATCCCAACTGATCCCAGATTTATCCCTAACAGGGAATCCCTGAGGGTTAATCCCAAAAATCAGCGGGATTCGCCTTTCCCAGTGGATCCACCCCCTGACTCAGTTTTCCCACAAACCCCCTTCCCATCCCGGTCTGGGATAATTCCCAGCCCCGAGGAACCTGAAGGAATGTGGATTTCCATGGATCAAACCGTTGATTCCCGGATTCCAGCCGGGCCGGGCTGTTCCAAGGGGGGAACATCCTGGCACCGGGACCTCGGAGCCACCGCGACGCCTCCATCCCCCATTCCCGGCCCTTCCCTGGGGCAGCTCTGGCAATCCCGGTTGTTTTCCCGGTGCTGGGAATGCCGGGCGGGTGCCGGCACGCTCGGCACACCCACACCCGCCCCGCCCCTGGCGCGGTCTCCCAAAGTGGGGGAGAGGGGGAAAAAACCCCAAATCTGGCAAAAAAAATTAAATTCGGCAAAAAAAATTTGCAAATACAGCAAAAAACCTCCGAATTCTGGCAAAAAATTCCAGCAAAAAACTAATAATTACAGAAAAAAGCCTCTAAAAAAAGGCAAAAAAATCCCCAAATCCAGCAAAAAATCCCCAAATCCAGCAAAAAAACCCCAAATCCAGCAAAAAAACCCCCCAAATTCTGGCAAAAAAGTCCAGCTAAATCCCTGAAATTACAGGAAAAAAAAATAAAATCCAGCAAAAAATCCCCCAAATTCACAAAAAAAACTCCAATTCTGGCAAAAAAAATCCAGCAAAAACTCAATAATTACAACAAATCAACCCTAAAAAAACCAGCAAAAAAATCCCCAAATCCGGCAAAAAAATCCCCGAATACAGTAAAAAAACCCTGAATCCACAAAAAAAACCCCCAGAATCTCAGCAAAAACTCCAGCAAAAAAACTGAAATTACAGGAAAAAAAAATAAATCCAGCAAAAAATATCCCCAAATCCAGCAAAAGAATCCAGCAAAAAAACAATAATTACAGCAAAAAAAAAATTAAAAAAAGGCAAAAAAGAATCCACAAAAAAACCCAAAAAATATTCAACAAAAAAAAAAGAAAAAAAAATTCCAGCAAAAAACCCCCAAAATACAGCAAGAAAACCCAAAATCCAGCAAAAAAAACTTCCAAAACCCAGAAAAATAACTCTTAATCCAGCAAAAATCCCTGAAATCCAGCCAAGAAACCTAAGATCCAAAAAAAAAAAGAGCCCAAAATCCAGGAAAAAAACCAAAATCAAGTAAAAACCAACAAAAATCCAGGAAAAAAAACCAAAATCCAGCAAAAAATGATGGATGATGGATGACGGATGATGGATGATGGATGGATGATGGATGGATGATGGATGATGGATGATGGATGATGGATGGATGATGGATGGATGATGGATGGATGATGGATGATGGATGGATGATGGATGATGGATGGATGACCAGAAAATCCATGAGATGCGGACAAAGGGAACCAGGAGAAGGGAGCAGTGGGATCAGGGGACAAGGAAAAGTGGGACCAGGAGACCGGGAGAAGACTTTGAGACGGGATGAGCCCTGTACCCTCCAGCCCCTCCATCCCATTTCCCCAGCATTCCCAAGGTTCCGTGTGAATCCCAAGGGATTTTGGGGGCTCCCTCCTCATGGGGAGCCCTATTATTATATTCCCTATTTATCCACATTCCAGAGGCTCCTCTCCCCCTTCCACCGAGGGGTTTTTCCCAAGCTCTAGTTCCCAAAATAAGCCCCCAAAAGGTCTCGGCCCCGGGGGGGGATTTGGAGCGTGAAATCCAACTGGTGATGGATCCACTTCCAACATCCAGGATGGGCCAGTGTGGCTCCAACCCAGATCCTGGAGGAGAATTAAACTGGGATGAGGACTCTGGAGATTCCAAGTGGGATTTTTGGGCATCCAAAAAGATCCTGGATCCCCCCGAGGAGCTGCAGCCTCCGGAGGCGGTGACCACCCACTCCCAGGGGATGGAAAAAACCCCTCGATCCCAAAATCCAGGAATCCCTGCAGGGGTTAACTGCAACTGGAGCCGCCTCCTTTTCCATGCCCGCGGCGCCGGAGCCGTCAGGAATTTTGACGGAATCGGGAATTAATAGCTCCATGACCTCAGCCCACACACACGCGGCTCGTCCCATCCCGGGGGGGGAGGTTTTTTTGGGATCTTCTCCCTCTTTTCTCCCCCTGGATGGAGCTGTGGGTCCGGAAACCGTCCCCCAGGGACAAAGAATTCCCAGGAACATTCCCAGCTCCACGGCTTTGGATCCCGGCTCCTTCCCCTCCTCTTCGGAGGTCGGAAAAAGAAAACAAATCCCACTTTGGTCCCTCCCTGATTTCCCACTTCGGGAAATTAAAAGTTCCACCTTTGGTGCCTTCCTGATTTCCCACTTTGGGGAAATTAATTTCTAATTAATTACTCATTCGTTGCTAATCCCAAATCAGCCCTGGAAAAGCAGAAATCCCTTTCCCAAAAAACCCGAGCCCAGGCAAAGCTCGAAGAAGAAACAAATGTTGTGCAGCCCCTCTGCCCCTATTTATCCCTATTTTCCCCTCTTTATCCCTATTTTTCTCTATTTTTCCCTATTTATCCCTATTTTCCCCTATTTTTACCTATTTTCCCCTATTTCTCCTTATTTATCCCTATTTTTCCCTCTATATCCCTATTTATCCCTCTTTTTCTCTATTTTCCCCTATTTTCCCCTATTTTCCCTATTTATCCCTATTTCTCCCCATTTCTCCCTATTTTCCCCCTATTTTTCCCTATTTATCCCTATTTTTCCCTATTTATCCCTATTTTTCCCTACTTACCCCTATTTCTCCCTATTTTTCCCTATTTCTCCCTATTTTACCTTATTTATCCTAATTTTTCCCTATTTTTCCCTATTTATCCCCGTTTATTCCCCTTTATCCCTATTTTTCCCTGTTTTTCCCTATTTCTCCCTATTATCCCTATTTTCCCCTATTTATCCCTCTTTTTCCCTATTTATCCTTATTTTCCCCTATTTATCCCTATTTTTCCTATTTTTCCCTATTTGTCCCTATTTCCCCCTATTTTTCCTATTTTCCCTATTTTCCCTTATCATCCCATTTTTCCCTATTTCTCCCTATTTTTCCCTATTTTTATTATTTCATTGGTTTTATTAATTCATTATTATTATTGCGTTATTTTTATTACTGCATTATTTTCATTATTTCATTACTTTTATTATTTCATTATTTTCCTTATTAAGTTATTTTTATTACTCCATTATTTTTATCATTTATTTTATTACCGCCTTATTTTTATTATTATCATTTTCATTATTTGCACTTTTATCGTGCAATTATTTCGTTCTTTTTATTCCCCTTTCCCTCCCACCCGCGGGCTCCTTCGGGGAGTAGATTTTTCCAAAGCTTTTCCAGGATTTGCGTCTCTCTCTCCCGGTGCTTCCCCGGTTGGTGGAATATTCCCGCTCCAGAGGGAGCTTTTCCCGCTTTTCCTGTGGGAAGCAGCTCCTCCAAGCGGCCCCGCGGCGGGAAGAGGCTCCTGGATCCAAATCCGGAGGATTTTAGGGAGCTTTTGGTGCCGATTCCCGAAAAAAAACCAAACACAAACCTCCCCCAAAAAAAACCCCAGGCGCCTTTTCCCCATCCCACTGGAAAAATAGGGATAAATAGGGAAAAATAGGGATAAATATGGATAAATAGGGAAAAATAGGGATAAATAGGGATAAAGAGGGATAAATGGGGGAAAATAGGGATAAATAGGAAAAATAGGGAAAATAGGGGAAAATAGGGGTAAAATAGGGATAAATAGGGGAAAATAGGGATAAATAGGGATAAAGAGGGATAAATGAGGGAAAATAGGGATAAATAGGGATAAAGAGGGATAAATGGGGGAAAATAGGGATAAATAGGGAAAATAGGGATAAATAGGGATAAAGAGGGATAAATGAGGGAAATAGGGATAAATAGGAAAAATAGGGAAAATAGGGAAAAATAGGGGTAAAATAGGGATAAATAGGGATAAAGAGGGATAAATAGGGATAAAGAGGGATAAATAGGGGAAAATAGGGATAAATAGGGATAAAGAGGGATAAATGGGGGAAAATAGGGATAAATA
>NW_020924043.1:0-2407 GCF_003984885.1 Neopelma chrysocephalum | reverse complement strand
GGGGGTGGCACCGGCGTCACCCACGAGCCGACTGACACCCCAACCAACAACCCAACCAACGCCAACATCCCCAACCAACACCTCAACCAACATCCCAACAACCAACTCAACCAGCATCCCAACCAACGACCCAACCAATGACCCAACTGATGCCCCAACAACCAACTCAACCAACACCCAACCAACATCCCAACCAACGACCCAACCAACAACGCCTCAACAACACCCCAATTGACACCAACATCCCAACCGACACCCCAACAACCAACTCAACCAACACCCAAACAATGTCCCAACCAACGACCCAACCAACACCCCAATTGACATTCCAACAACCAAGTCAACCAACACCCAACCAACGTCCCGACCCAACCAATAACCCAACCAACATCCCAACAACCAACTCAACCAACACCCAACCAACATCCCAACCAATGACCCAACCAACACCCAACCAACGATCCAACCAACGCCCCAACCGACAGCCCAACCAATGCCAACATCCTCAACCAACAACCCAACCAACACCCCAACAATCAACTCAACCAAACCCAACCAACACCTCAACCAACACCCCAACAACCAACACAACCAACACCCAACCAACACCTCAACCACCATCCCAACAACCAAAACCCAACCAACATCCCAACAATCAACTCGACCAAAACCCAACCAACAACGCCTCAACAACAGCCCAATTGACATCAACGCCCCCAACCAACACCCCAACAACCAACTCAACCAACACCTCAACCAACATCCCAACCCCCATCGCCCCCCAATACCCCCATCACCCCCCCATTGCCCCCCCATTACCCACTATCACCCCCCACCACCCCCCCGTACCCCCCTACGACCCCCATCACCCCCAGTGCCCCTTGTCACCCCCAGTGCACCCCCAGCTGCCCCCCAGGGCTGTGGTGACCCCCCCCAGGGTGTGGTGACCCCCCCCCAGCTCCCCCCAGGAGCCCAAGTGCCCCCCCCGCCCCCCCATGGGTGCAACGACCCCCCGCAGGTCCCCCCTTACCTCTCCAGGGACCTGGGCAATTAGCGGGGGGCGGTTAACGAGCGGGCGAAGCAATTAGTGAGAGAGGGGCAGTTAATGAGGGGGGTGATTAGTGAGGGGGCAGTTAATGAGGGGGTAATTATTGAGGGGGCAGTTAATGAGGGGGGCAATTAGTGAGGGGGGCAAGTAATGAGGGAGGCAGTTAATGAGTGAGCAATTAATGAGAGAGGCAATTAATGAGTGAGCAATTAATGAGAGGGTAGTTAATGAGGGGGCAGTTAATAAAGGGGCAATTAGTGAGTAAGTAGTTAATGAGAGAGGTAGTTAATAAGTGGGTAATTAATGAGGGAGCAATTAGTAAGGGAGGTAATTAGTGAGAAAGCAGTTAATGAGAGAGGGCATTAATGAGTGGGTAATTAATAAGGTGGCAATTAGAAAAGGCGCAATTAGTGAGGGGGCAGCTAATGAGGGGGGCAGTTAATGAGGGAGGGGATTAATAAGTGGGCAATTAATAAGGGGGCAATTAGTGAGGGGACAATTAGTGAGGGGGGCAGTTAATGAGGGAGGGGCAGTTCAGGGGGTGGAGCTCTGCCCCCCCTTGCGCTTGGCCACACCCCCTCAACGAGACCACACCCCCTCTTGGATAAGCCCCGCCCTGATTCAACCAGGCCACGCCCCCTTCCAGTAGACACACCCCCCTCCAAATATTGACCAATCCCCACCCCCTCCCTGGCAGACCACGCCCAACCCGGCCAAACCACGCCCCTTCCAACCAGACCACGCCCCCTCCCAACCCGACTCTGTCCGTTTCTGACAGACCACGCCCCTTTCCAGCCCAGCCCCGCCCCCTTTGCCCCCCCCCTCCTCACCGGTACTCCCCGAAGGTCTCGTCCTTCATGGGCCGGGCCTCCGAGTCCACCTGCGTGTCCTCCTTGTCCTTCACTGGGGGGGCAACGCTGCGTTCGGGGGGGGACGGGACCCCCGGGACCCCCCGGGACCCTCCCCCAGCCACTGGGACACCCCCGGACCCCCTCGAACCTTGGGGACCCCCTGGGACCCTCCCCCAGCCACTGAGACACCCCCGGACCCCCGCAAATCTTGGGGACCCCCCCACCGACCACCGGGATCCCCCGGGACCCTCCCCCAGCTCCTCAAACCTTGGGGACCCCCCCACCAACCACCGGGACACCCCCAGACCCCTTCAAACCTTGAGAACCCCCCCCAACCACCGGGACCCTCCCCCAGCCACCGGGACACCCCCAGACCCCCTCAAACCTTGGGGACCCCCCACGACCACCGGGACCCCCCAGGACCCTCCCCCAGCTCCTCAAACCTTGGGGACCCCCGGGACCCTCCCACAGCCACCGGGACCCCTGAGACCCTCCCCCAGCCACTGGG